>NW_026884398.1:0-55961 GCF_032173495.1 Musca vetustissima | reverse complement strand
TGTACAGCACCATGCTTAAACATGTGAGAAAAGAGAAAAAATAATTATATTACAATAATAATGTTGAATAATTCCTTGCTCCCGAGAATACCGTAATTTTGAGAGTTAAAATTTCAATTAGACTTAAAAACTAAATAAAAACAAAAAAAAAAAAAAAAGAACAACAAAAGAGAACAAAGAAAAAATAAATAATAAAAAATTATATATCATATGACATGTGACATATGTCATATGATATGATAATGAACTATAGCCCGGATTTAGGTCTAGGCCTAGCCCCTGTGTTGGACGTACCAGAAGGAGTGGACCGATATTCCCCATCTTCGAACTTGAACTAAGTTTGGAAGAAATAATAAGATAGGCAAAGTTTGGATGAAATCAAAATTTTTTGAAACGGATTTGGTCCAAAGAAATATGGGTCTGGAACCAATATTTCGATGATACCCTCCACCATTCTCCATCTATGGTGGAGGGTATCCAAAGTTCGGCCCGGCCGAACTTAACGCTTTATCGCTTGTTTTATTTATATCATTCACAGAAATCACGACGGGGGGATGTACATGAATGTAACAAAAACAAACAAAAAATCGGTATGCTATAAATTTGAGTGTATGTGCTATTTAAATAGCACATCATTGTTACATAGCGGGATGCCTTAGATGCGTAATGATATTTCTTTTTTTAAATTCCATTCAGCACTCAGAACGTCATAGTTCCAAACAGGCTATCTGCGACGTTGATAAAAAATTATTCGAAGTTTTTATATTAACGCGATCGTTGCTATCCCCCTTCGTCTTAAATGTGAACTCACCTACGAAAACAAATTTAAATTCATAAAACCTGATATTTACCGGTGACTATATAAACTTTTACTTACCTTGTGTATAAACTTTTTACTTACCTCGAAGACAAACCCTATACATACAAGTAAATATATGAAAATTTATACTAACCTGAATTTAAAAACCTTATACTTACTGTGAATATATAAAAATTTACTTACCTTTAAATTTGCAAACAATTGTAAAATAAATATTTTACCATTTCTTTCCTCAGTAATGAAGATACATTTGAACAACGGTCAATTTGAATGACACTGTATCGCTTAAGTGCCTATTTTGCATAATTTTTAAACAGAATGGACTTAATTTGGTATATTTGAACAACGGTCAATTTGAATGACACTGTATCGCTTAAGTGCCTATTTTGCATAATTTTTAAACAGAATTGACTTAATTTGGTATATTGGGTTCTCATTGTATAACACATATTCGTACAAAAAATTATTATTATTGACATAGTTTTAGTATAGCCATCATTTCTAAACAAATATTTAAATGAATAGCAATAAAAGTCAACCGTAAGAATATGGTACACTTTCCAAACAAGTTTGCAGTGTTCTCGTGGGATTAATTTTTATCATAGCCTCATATACCGTACAATCAAATATTCGGTTTTTTGGAGTATTGGCACGTTTTTCATCCGAATGGTCTGTAGTTTGGTATTGTGAACTCTTGGAGGGTGGGTTATATATTTTTTATTAATATTAATTATTTCATGAAAAAAATACAATTTATAATATAGTAGCCAAAACGCCTTTTAGGCACTGTTTAGGCGAAGGTCTTGCTCTACTCCACGCCGTGGTGATGGAATGGGGGTGATCAACTAATTAACTCAAGGGAGCAGGGGGATATGTACGACAACGAGAGCTCCCAAGCAGTTAGGTGTAGGTGTAAATAGAATGAAAAGAGAAGAAATTACAAGAAAATATAACGCAAGTGATTAATATAATATTCAAAGTTTCTTGGCTTTATTGCTGATTCGTTCTTCTTTTCTTACAACAAATAAATTTCCTTATTTAATTTGGTGGTGGCGTCAGAGGCCTGTTAGTGCTAACGCGTAGACGTTAGCTAGACAAAGGTTGGTTAGCAAGTGAACGCAGTGGTTCACGTGGATCGCAGAGGATCGTTGGATCTTAATGATCTTTGTATTTGTACAGCTACAACTACATACGCATATTCCAGTGATATAGTGTTAAGCAAGGGGAGCAAACCAACAACAACTGGTACCCTTTGGTATATACGCAATACCCGAGCTGTCAATCAGCATCCGTGATCGACTGAGCTCAGGAAGTTGTAGGACAATGTATCAAACTTAAACATTCCGGCCCCCTTGCTACGATCTTTAATTGGACGTAAATTCAGATTTCTAGTGAGCAGTTCAAAGTTACTAGTTTAGTAACTGGGTGATGTGTAAGTTCAAAACAATATTAACATTTACTCAAATGCTAGTAAGGGTAGGAATCGAACAGGTGAGTAAGTACCCGAAAATAGACTTTTGGGCCAACAACGAATTCAAAACTATTTGTGGTGGTTCAGCTTTCAATATTTGGGGGTACAGATCAGCGCCAAGTAGCAGATCTATTGACTCCCACAGAGTCAAAGTTTATTTTGGCAAAAGCTGCAAAGAAACAAACACAATAATTGGATTCCACTGATCCGTGGCTACGTCATAGACTGACATTGCAGCGAGGCAACTATTTATCCCACGTTGGATAGTTTTAAGGCCAGAAATAGTTTCAATCTCGACGGAGGGGATGCCAAACAAAGATTTGAGGTGACAATTTACTATGATACGTTTATTTTCATAAGTATCTGAGAGATCTTTCCACGCTAAAGGGAAACTACAATTGGTGAGTGGAAATCTGGAAACGATTTCGCGAGCCTCACCGGTGGTCTTTTACATTAGATGACATAGACGTTCAATGTCAGATGAACGACAATTATTATATATTCGATAGGTGGTGCAGTGAGACTATGATTATCGACAGGTGGGCAAGTGTAGCTATTGGAGGTGGTAGAAGATTGAATTTCAGTAGCAACGAAAGAGGTGGTGGACTGCACAGAACCAGAATCGACGGACGTGCTCGAAAGCAATCTGGATGGTGAAGTGGAGTCATTACAATCTGGTGGAGGTGTTGAAATTACAGAAGCTATAGCAGGAGAAGAAAATTCTAGAGCTGGAGATACACCAAGTGTATGCAATGAATGAAGCGTAGTATTTTTCCTCAACGACATCAATTTTATCATCCTGTGCAGTCTCAGATGTCGCCAGGAAGGTTTTGCACTCAACATAAGTGCATTGGACTTTATTCCACAACCTTCGAATTTTTGAACTACGAATTTCGAGGTTGTAGATAGAATACGTAGATTCTTTTACATTTTCAAACGACGCTACACTTTTCAAAACAATGTCAGTAGCTCTAATAAAACGAGTGAGAGAAGTTATCGAAATTTTTTTACTGATATGTGAAAACACGCAAATGGAAATTTCTCAATTGCAGAATAAACAACAATTAATTGAATAACAAAATCCCAAAATTCAACAAGGGTTGCTATAGCTCAACCAAAAAAGTCAAATTACAACAAAACCTCCAATAATATTAACAAAATAACCAAAATAGTTTCCAAAGATGGTATATTATATAATCTCTAGGGTTAAAGTAGCACAAAGGTAGCGAAAATTAGAAGAAACTTCCCCTAGGTGACAAAACTACATTAATGCGACCACAAAATGTAATTATTTGTTCCAAATATTCAACGATTTTTTTTTTAAAATTCTACCAATGGTAGGGTGTATTTGAGGCGGTGAATGCCAAATGTAGGGTGCAGTTGTCCAAATGTTCAAAAAAACTCAACAAGGAGTACTCATCTTTTAATAAATATTGAGTAAAAACAAAAAAAAACAATGAAGAAATATTCGAAAACTTAATATTTTTCCATGTGCTAAATATGCTCCAATAGAGTGCAGTATCTGCCGACTGTAGTGTGCAAATGTCCAAAAATATCAAAAACACTACTAATAAACAGTAATTATTTTGAAAAAAACAAAAAATTATATATCATATGACATATGTCATATGACATGTGACATATGACATGTGACATATGTCATATGACATGTGACATATGACATGTGACATATGTCATATGCCATATGCCACATATGTTATATGACATGTCACGTATGTCATATGACATATGACATATGTGACATGTCATATGACATATGTGACATGTCATATGACATATGTGGCATTTCATATGACGTATGTCACATGACATATGTGATATGTCATGTGACATATGTGATATGACATATGTCACATGTCATACGACATATGTCACATGTCATACGACATATGTCACATGTAATATGACATATGTCACATGCATTTTACATATGTGACATTTCATATGACAAATGTCATATGATATATGTGGCATTTCATATGACATATGTCACATGTCATATGACTTTGTATACCCTCCACCATAGATATACTGACAGGTACTTGAAAAGAAAATATGGGGACCATACCAAAAATGGACATATACCGACATTTCTACAATCCGATTATGTAAACAATAATTTTTAATAGAAAATTATACCCTCAGCCTTATGGCTAATTAGTGTGTATACACTTTCACACGGTGGAACTGTGCCTTCAATATTCGGAACAAGCTGTGCATTGTTCCGAATATTGAAGGAACTTCGATTTCGTACAAAATCTATAGTGTGCAATCCTACGTTATTTATGCATTTGTATACATAAAGTAAATATTGATATCTATATTGTCCATGAATCGGTAATATTGTCATAATTTTTTCTTGAACAATACATATAAATCAGCAACAACTTTAAAATTGTTGTTTTGAAGTCCTAATAATTCTAAGAAGTGAAATGTAAAATACGTAAGTTTAAGTTTTCTTAAACGTTTACATTCTTACGACCAGATTCATATAATGTTATGCTGTTGAAGTCGTAATAATAACAAAATAAAAAAACGAAGCAGTAACATTAATTGGATAAATTAACATTTAAATAAACCTTTGTTGGAATGTTTAAGTGTCCAAAAGAAAGTTCTTGGCATACTATTTACAATGTTTTTTTTTTTTTTTTTTTTTTTTGTTATTAGTCCCTTTATATTGTAATCTAGATATTGAAACTAGTATCATTTATCAGCGGGGGTTTTCATTAAATTCTTTATCAATCTGGCAACCTATAATATAAGGTGTGGCGTTTTCCCTATTTGTGTTACCAAAATGGCGGCGGTTCCTTTCTTATACCATATTTAGTTCCACTGTTCTTAGCTGAAATTCCAATGTTTTTCATGGAGTTAGCTTTAGAACAAATGTTAACTATCGGAAGATTAGTAGTTTTTAATATAACCTCTATTTTCAATGCTGCTGCCGTTATGTCATGTTGGATGAATATGTATTACATAGTAATTTTAGCGTGGGCCGCATTCTACTTGGTTATGTCGATGCGGACCGATGTACCATGGCGTAATTGCAAAAACACTTGCAATACATATAAATGCGTAAATCCATATGCTAAAAAACAAATTAATTGTTGGGAAACAAACGATATCAATTATAATTCCAAAGTATGCTCCATTTATGAAGTCAATGTTTCAATGTCAGGTATTGCGGACACTGTAAAATTTTTTGGAAGTATATACAAATAAAACTGAAAATTATTTATCTCAATTGATTTAGACGCCGAACATTTAATATTTCATCGGGGATAGATGACTTAGGTTCTATCCGTTGGGAGCTTGCAGGGACGCTACTCCTAGTATGGGTATTATGTTACTTTTGTATATGGAAAGGAGTTAAATGGACTGAAAAATTTTAAATTTACCACGTTGTTTCCATATGAACTATTAAGCATACTTCTAGTTCGAGGCGTTACTTTACCTGGAGTATTAGATGGGATTAAATTTTACATTATTCCTAACTTTTCTAAATTGGCAGAGTCCCAGGAATATTAACAATAACAATTAAAAATACTTTATGTATATTAAAAAGGAGACATACAATAATTCTCGTTTGCAGGTTTGGATGTGGGAACTCTGGTTGCGTTAGGTAGTTATAATTATTACAAAAATAATGTTTACAAGTACGCATTATTTCTTATATATAGTTTTGAATACATCTGATTTTTATACCCTCCATCATAGTATGGAGGGTATATTAGTTTTGTTTTTCCGTTTTGCATAGGGTTGTTTTGTCTGCAGGCAGGTCACGTTCGAAGATGGAATATATCGGTCCACGTTTAGGTATAGCTCCCATATAAGGGTACTCCCAAATTTTCGGTATTTTGGTGTTCTTGAGCGCGTTTTTCAACCGAATTCGCTGAAATTTGGTACATTGAGTTGGGTTCTGGGGTACTAAATGTCGCCACAAAAAATTATAAATATATGCCCACTTTTTTGGTAGCCCCCATATAACGGTAACTCCTAATTTTCAGTATTTTGGGGATTTTGGTCGAATTTTTCCACAAAAGTGGCTGTCATTTAGTACTTTGAGTTCTAAATAGGTTCCAAATCACTCCACAAAAAATTATGAATATAGGTAAATTTTTTCTGGTAGCCCCCATATAAGAGTACCCACAAATTTCGGTATTTTGAGGTTCTTGAGCGCGTTTTTCAACCGAATTCGCTGAAATTTGATATGTTGGGTTCTTATTGGGTACCAAATATCTCCATTAAAAATTATAAATATAAGACCATTTTTTTCTGGTACCCCCCATATAAAGGTACCCCCTAATTTATGCATTTGGAGGTTCTTGAGCGCGTTTTCAACCGAAATCACTGAAATTTGGTATTTTGTAGCCGAATATGGAAACAAATCTCCCTACCAAAAATTATTAATAGTCAACCCCTCTTAGGCGTAGTCCCCATATAACCCCATTTTTTTGCATTAATATAATTTTCTGATTTTTCCGCGTTTTGGGTTTGGTTCTAACACTCTGTTGTAATCATTTCACCTGCGAAGGATATGGAGATAAAAAACTAGAACGTACAGTTGGATAATGTACTATATGTAAACTACAGCCCGCATTTAGGCTTAGCCGTAGCCCCTGTGTAGGAGGTACCAGAAGGCATGGACCGATATTCCCCAAATTCGGACATGAACTAAGATTGGAAGACATAATAAGATGCGATGAAATCAAATTTTTCTGAAACGGATTTGGTCCCAAGAAACATGGGGTCTAGAACCAATATTTCGATGAGGCACACTTTCACCGTGTGCAAGTGTATACACACTAATTAGCCATAAGGCTGAGGGTATAATTTTGTATTAAAAATTATTGTTTACATAATCGTATTGTAGAAATGTCGGTATAGCTCAATTTTGTTGGTATGTTCCCTATATTTTCATTTCAAGTACCTGTCAGTATATCTATGGTAGAGGGTATCCAAAGTTCGGCCGGCCGAACTTAACGCTTTTTCACTTGTTTGAACTTACTTGTCTTCACTACAGCAAAAAACAAGATACTTAATAAATATCGAGAAAGAATTAGAATTAGAATGGAAATATATTCCTCTCGGTGCTCCTCATATTGGTGGATTATGGGAGGACGGAGTAAAATACTATACTTAATTTTACCTTTGAAGAATTTAGTACAATATTAGCTCGCATGAAGGCTTGCCTCAATTCAAGACTCCTGAAACCTGCTAGCGACGACCCAAGCCAAATAGCTCCATTAACCCCAGCTCATTTTCTCATATTTTCGACACTGAAATTTCGCATGTCAATCGCTGGAAACGACTTTAAATTATTTTTGACAACATTTTTGCAATAGATGGAAAAATTAATACCTAAATGAATTACATAGAAGACATAAATGGAAATATCAAAAATACAATTAAAATGAAGGGAACTTTGTGGTTATCAGGAACGCCAACTGATGGAGATTGGAACGAATTATAAAAACATACAAAGGGGTGGTTCAAAACATAACAGTTGTATATATAGAATCTTCCATTGAAGTATCTAGTGGGCCCATAACAAAAGTTGTCAAATTATTTTCAGCAGAAGAGAGCGGACTAATTTCTAGCAATATTCCTGCGGGCTCTGTCACGATGATCATACTATAAATACATGCCAGAAGTTTCGAGAGCAAGCCTCACATCAACGGCATGAGACGGCGGAAAGAAGAGGGTACTGCCGAAACTGCCTGGCAAGGAGTGTCCTATCCCCAGATTTCTCGAACTGGTTGTCGAAAGTGGGACTATAGATACCAAACTCTATGGGGCTCAGCAGTTGGAAAATCCATTACACCCAGCACCAACTGTTGTTGCACCATTTACATGGAACCTGGACTTTGTTCCAACTGCTCTGGGGTTTGTTGTAGCTGACAAAGAAGATTCGTGGAAGACTGTAAGGCCACTTGCAAGCATGCCTAAGATTAGGTACTCAACATTATAACGACTTGGATTGCTATCATTCATGCGGCAGAACCGCCGATTTACGACATTCAAAATCATGGCTAGACAACCCAACACATGGGCTTTAAAAGTCATTGTTACATAGCGGGATGTTTTAGATGCAAAACAGAAACACACATGCAAATGCAATGTATGTTGTTGTTTTGTTTGTTTTCATTTTTTGTCAATTTCTATTAGCACTGGAAACGTCACAGTTCCAAACAGGCTATCTGTGACGTTGACAAAAAAGAAAGCATCCGAAGTTTTAATATTGAAGCGGACAAATATGGCCAAATCAGACATGGACTGACGGACGGACAGAAAGTGATTCTATACATATTCTCAAAAGAAAGAGTGATTCATTTCAAGTAAATATTTTACCATTTCATTCCTCAGTGATGAAGATACATTTGAACAACGGTCAAACTGAGTGACACTATATCGCTTAAGTGCCTATTTTGGACACTTTTTTAACAGAATTGACTTAATTTGGTATATTGGGTTCTCATTGTATAACACATATTCGTACAAAAAATTATTATTATTATTGACATATTTTTAGGGTAGCCATCATATAACGGCATCCTATAGTATTTGGGATACGTTTTTCAGCCAAATTGGCTACAATTTGGATTCTCATTGTATACCACATCTACATACTAAAAATTGTAGAAAAAATGGTATTCCATATTAGTCGCTTTGGCATAAACAAGAAAATTATTAGTTTAAAAAGGTTTAGTGAAAAATTGTTTAACTTTGAGTGATATTACATGAGATCCTGCTTTCGTCTTATGACTGTCAATATGTTTATATGTATAAGGCAAATTTGTATTTCTAAACAAAACATTTAAATGAATAGCAATAAAAGTCAACCATAACAATTTGGTACACTTTCCAAACAAGTTTGCAGTGTTCTCGTGGGATTAATTTTTATCATAGCCTCATATGCGGTATAATCCAATATTCGGTTTTTTGAAGTATTGGCACATTTTTTATTCGAATGGTCTGTCGTTTGGTATTGTGAACTCTCGGAGGGTGGGTCATATTTTTTATTAATATTAGTTATTTCAAGAAAAAAATACAATTTATAATATAGTAGCCAAAACGGCCTTTGGGCACTTTAGAACAGGCGATATATTCAATGCGCTGTTTTGTTGTTTTTAAATGCATCTTTTAATATAAATGTTAGAGCTATTTCGCGTATTAAAATGTGTTTGATTTTGCGAAAAGCTTATAATGTGATGACCAATGTTATTTACAGACTTGTATATGAATGCTACTAGTTGCATTTTATAAATCCGTACAGGTAAATAGTTTTGGATACATTTTTAAACAATAATGACGTCGGATACATTTTTGAAGGATTATAATCGATTCTGGGATCCTTATTTTGTGGAACAACTTTAACATTTTGTGGCAAATTATTATATTGTAGACTTCCAGAATGTTGTATACGCTAAAGTGGTTTCTGTGTAACATAAAGCAACACGAAGCTGGGCATTGTTCCGAATATTGAACGAAATTTGATTTGTACGAAATCTATAGTTATGGTGTTTTTACACGATATGTATTTTACACATGTGCTGTCACTTTGGAAATCGAACTGGTCATGTGAAACATACGGAAATTTCAATGTGTCAAAACGATATGCAATTACATATGAATTTTTTCCGAATAGGACGCGCCCTATTTTCGTATGTGAAACATAAGGAAATCAGCTGTTTGAATGAAACACATTGTTGGAAGAAAATATTTCAATTGCAAGTCAAAGAAAAGGATGAAAAGACAACAATTACAAATCATTATTTCGTTTGTAGGTGTTTAATAAAAAAAAGATGTTGATTTAAGAAACAATAAAAGTGATTTTTTTTGTTTATAGGTTATGTCATATGTAAAATACATATGCCGATTTGAACACATGTTAAATGTTTTGTGTACGCCGCTAATATTGACACACATAAGGAATTACATATGGATGAAATAAGTGACAGCACATATGTAAAATACATATCGTGTAAAAACACCATTTTTTATGCATTTATATACATAAAGAAAAAGTTGATATCTATATTGGCCATAAATCGGATATATTGTCATAATTTTTTCTTGAAACAAGCATTGTGTTGGATACAATACAATACATGTATGCAGTTGAAGTCGTAATAATAACAACATAAAAAACGAAGCAGTAACATTAATTGGGTACGTTGTTTATATTCCCTTTATATTGTAATCTAGGTATTGAAGCCAGTTTCTTTGATCAGCGGGGTTTTTCTTTAAATTCTTAATTAATCTGGCAACATATAATTTAAGGTAGTCACAAATCCCGATCGTGGTTCTTGGTCTTCGAAACTAGATTTCATTTTGTCCGTCGTTGGATTGGCCATCGGCTTAGGGAATGTGTGGCGTTTTCCCTATTTGTGTTACAAAAATGGTGGCGGTGCCTTTCTAATACCGTATTAAGTTGCACTGTTCTTAGCTGGAATTCCAATGTTTTTCATGGAGTTAGCTTTAGGACAAATGTTAACTATCGGAGGATTAGGAGTTTTTAAGATAACCCCTATTTTCAAAGGCATAGAATATGCTGCTGCCGTTATGTCATGTTGGATGAATGTGTATTACATAGTAATATTAGCGTGGGCCGCATTCTACTTGGTTATGTCAATGCGGACCGATGTGCCATGGCGTAATTGCAATAACACTTGGAATACATATAAATGCGTAAATCCATATGCTAGAAAACAAATTAATTGTTGGGAAACAAACGATATCAATTATAATTCCAAAGTATGCTCCATGAAGTCAATGTATCAATGTCAGGTATTGCGGAAACAGTAAAATTTTTTGGAAGTATATACCAATAAAACTGAAAATTACTTATCTCAATTGATTTAGACGCCGAACATTGAATATTTCATCGGGGATAGATGACTTAGGTTCTATCCGTTGGGAGCTTGAACGAACGCTACTCCTAGTATGGGTATTATGTTACTTTTGTAAATGGAAAGGAGTTAAATGGACTGAAAAAATTTATATTTACCATGTTGTTTCCATATGTACTATTAAGCATATGCAATTACATATGTATTTTTTCCGAATCGGACGCGCCCTATTTTCGTATGTGAAACATAAGGAAATCAGCTGTTTGAATGAAACACATTGTTGGAAGAAAATATTTCAATTGCAAGTCAAAGAAAAGGATGAAAAGGCAACAATTACAAATTATTATTTCGTTTGTAGGTGTTTAATAAAAAAAATATGTTGATTTAAGAAACAATAAAAGTGATTTTTTTTTTTGTTTATAGGTTATGTCATATGTAAAATACATATGCCGATTTGAACACAAAAATAAATGTTTTGTGTACGCCGCTAATTTTGACACACATAAGGAATTACATATGGATGAAATAAGTGACAGCACATATGTAAAATACATATCGTGTAAAAACACCATTATTTATGTATTTGTATACATAAAGAAAAAGTTGATATCTATGTTGGCCATAAATCGGTAATATTGTCATAATTTTTTCTTGAAACAAGCATTGTGTTGGATACAATACAATACATTTATGCTGTTGAAGTCGTAATAATAACAACATAAAAAACGAAGCAGTAACATTAATTGGGTACGTTGTTTATAGTCCCTTTATATTGTAATCTAGGTATTGAAGCCAGTTTATTTGATCAGCGGGGTTTTTCTTTAAATTCTTAATTAATCTGGCAACATATAATTTAAGGTAGTCACAAATCCCGATCGTGGTTCTTGGTCTTCGAAACTAGATTTTATTTTGTCCGTCGTTGGATTGGTCATCGGCTTAGGGAATGTGTGGCGTTTTCCCTATTTGTGTTACAAAAATGGTGGCGGTGCCTTTCTAATACCGTATTAAGTTGCACTGTTCTTAGCTGGAATTCCAATGTTTTTCATGGAGTTAGCTTTAGGACAAATGTTAACTATCGGAGGATTAGGAGTTTTTAAGATAACCCCTATTTTCAAAGGCATAGAATATGCTGCTGCCGTTATGTCATGTTGGATGAATTTGTATTACATAGTAATTTTAGCGTGGGCCGCATTCTACTTGGTTATGTCGATACGGACCGATGTGCCATGGCGTAATTGCAATAACACTTGGAATACATATAAATGCGTAAATCCATACGCTAGAAAACAAATTAATTGTTGGGAAACAAACGATATCAATTATAATTCCAAAGTATGCTCCGTGAAGTCAATGTATCAATGTCAGGTATTGCGGAAACAGTAAAATTTTTTGGAAGTATATACAAATAAAACTGAAAATTATTTATCTCAATTGATTTAGACGCCGAACATTGATCATCGGGGATAGATGACTTAGGTTCTATCCGTTGGGAGCTTGCACGAACGCTACTCCTAGTATGGGTATTATGTTACTTTTGTATATGGAAAGGAGTTAAATGGACTGAAAAAAATTATATTTACCATGTTGTTTCCATATGTACTATTAAGCATATGCAATTACATATGTATTTTCTCCGAATCGGACGCGCCCTATTTTCGTATGTGAAACATAAGGAAATCAGCTGTTTGAATGAAACACATTGTTGGAAGAAAATATTTCAATTGCAAGTCAAAGAAAAGGATGAAAAGGCAACAATTACAAATTATTATTTCGTTTGTAGGTGTTTAATAAAAAAAATATGTTGATTTAAGAAACAATTAAAGTGATTTTTTTTTTGTTTATAGGTTATGTCATATGTAAAATACATATGCCGATTTGAACACAGAAATAAATGTTTTGTGTACGCCGCTAATTTTGACACACATAAGGAATTACATATGGATGAAATAAGTGACAGCACATATGTAAAATACATATCGTGTAAAACACCATTATTTATGTATTTGTATACATAAAGAAAAAGTTGATATCTATGTTGGCCATAAATCGGTAATATTGTCATAATTTTTTCTTGAAACAAGCATTGTGTTGGATACAATACAATACATTTATGCTGTTGAAGTCGTAATAATAACAACATAAAAAACGAAGCAGTAACATTAATTGGGTACGTTTTTTATAGTCCCTTTATATTGTAATCTAGGTATTGAAGCCAGTTTCTTTGATCAGCGGGGTTTTTCTTTAAATTCTTAATTAATCTGGCAATATATAATTAAAGGTTGTCACAAATCCCGATCGTGGTTCTTGGTCTTCGAAACTAGATTTCATTTTGTCCGTCGTTGGATTGGTCATCGGCTTAGGGAATGTGTGGCGCTTTCCCTATTTGTGTAACAAAAATGGTGGCGGTGCCTTTCTAATACCGTGTTAAGTTGCACTGTTCTTAGCTGGAATTCCAATGTTTTTCATGAAGTTAGCTTTAGGACAAATGTTAACTATCGGAGGATTAGGAGTTTTTAAGATAACCCCTATTTTCCAAGGCATAGGATATGCTGCTGCCGTTATGTCATGTTGGATGAATGTGTATTACATAGTAATTTTAGTGTGGGCCGAATTCTACTTGGTTATGTCGATACGGACCGATGTGCCATGGCGTAATTGCAATAACACTTGGAATACATATAAATGCGTAAATCCATATGCTAGAAAACAAATTAATTGTTGGGAAACAAACGATATCAATTATAATTCCAAAGTATGCTCCGTGAAGTCAATGTATCAATGTCAGGTATTGCGGAAACAGTAAAATTTTTTGGAAGTATATACAAATAAAACTGAAAATTACATTGAACATTTCGTCGGGGATAAATGACTTAAGTTCTATCAGTTGGGAGCTTGCACGGACGCTACTCCTAGTATGGGTATTATGTTACTTTTGTATATGGAAAGGAGTTAAATGGACTAAAAAAAATTATATTTACCATGTTGTTTCCATATGTACTATTAAGCATACTTCTAGTTCGAGGCGTTACTTTACCTGGAGTATTAGATGGGATTAAATTTTACATTATTCCTAACTTTTCTAAATTGGCAGAGTCCCAGGAATATTAACAGTAACAATTAAAAATACTTTATGTATATTAAAAAGAGACATACAATAATTCTCGTTTGCAGGTTTGGATGTGGAAACTCTGGTTGCGTTAGGTAGTTATAATAATTAGAAAAATAATGTTTACAAGTACACATTATTTTTTATGTATAGTTTTGGATACATCTGATTTTTATACCCTCCACCATAGTATGGAGGAATTTAGATAGGGTGCTGAAATTTTGCATAGGGTTGTTTTTTGTCTGCAGGCAGGTCACGTTCGAAGATGGGATATATCGGTCCACGTTTATGCATAGCTCACATACAAGGGTACTCCCAAATTTTCGGTATTTTGGTGTTCTTGAGAGCGTTTTTCAACCGAATTCGCTGAAATTTGGTACATTGGGTTGGGTTCTGGGGTACTAAATGTCGCCACAAAAAATTATAAATATATGCCCACTTTTTTTGGTAGCCCCCATATAACTGTACATCCTAATTTTCAGTATTTTGGGGGTTTTGGTCGTATTTTTCCACAAAATTGGCTGTCATTTAGTACTGTGAGTTTTAAATAGGTTCCCAATCACTCCACAAAAAATTATGAATGTAGGTCAATTTTTTCTGGTAGCCCCCCATATAGGGGTACCCCCAATTTTCGGTATTTTGGGGTTCTTGAGCGCGTTTTTCAACCGAATTCACTGAAATTTGGTACATTGGGTTATTATTGGGTACCAAATATCTTCACTAAAAATTATAAATATAAGTCCATTTTTTTCTGGTAGCTCTCACATAAGGGTACCCACATATTTCGGTATTTTGAGGTTCTTGAGCGCGTTTTTCAACCGAATTCGCTGAAATTTGGTATATTGGGTTCTTATTGGGTACCAAATATCTCCATTAAAAATGATAAATATAAGTCCATTTTTTTCTGGTAGCCCCCATATAAAGGTACCCCCTAATTTAGGCATTTGGAGGTTCTTGAGCGCGTTTTCAACCGAAATCACTGAAATTTGGTATTTTGTAGCCGTATATGGAAACAAATCTCCCTACCAAAAATTATTAATAGTCAACCCCTTTTAGGCGTAGTCTTCATATAACCCCATTTTTTTACATTACTATAATTTTCTGATTTTTCCGCGTTTTGAGTTTGGTTCTAACACTCCGTTGTAATCATTTCACCTGCGAAGGATATGGAGATAAAAACCTAGAACGTACGGTTGGATAATGTACTATATGTGAACTACAGCCCGCATTTATGCTTAGCCGTAGCCCCTGTGTAGGAGGTACCAGAAGGCATGGACCGATATTCCCCAAATTCGGACATGAACTAAGATTGGAAGACATAATAAGATGCGATGAAATCAAATTTTTCTGAAACGGATTTGGTCCCAAGAAACATGGGGTCTAGAACCAATATTTCGATGAGGCACAGTTTCACCGTGTGCAAGTGTATACACACTAATTAGCCATAAGGCTGAGGGTATAATTTTGTATTAAAAATTATTGTTTACATAATCGGATTGTAGAAATGTCGTTATAGGTCAATTTGTTGG
This sequence comes from Musca vetustissima, assembly GCF_032173495.1. Classification (NCBI taxonomy): domain Eukaryota; kingdom Metazoa; phylum Arthropoda; class Insecta; order Diptera; family Muscidae; genus Musca; species Musca vetustissima. The sequence goes on along the minus strand of NW_026884398.1, from coordinate 40,165 downwards.
TATGTTCCCTATATTTTCATTTCAAGTACCTGTCAGTATATCTATGGTGGAGGGTACCCAAAGTTCGGCCGGCCGAACTTAACGCTTTTTCACTTGTTTGAACTTAATACTTAATAAAGATCGAGAAAGAATTAGCAAACTATGCAGTGCGAACATGTTCGTACTACCAAATTTGTCGTTAAAAAGTTCGTTCAAACCGAGTAAATTCTTCAAGTCACTACATATAAATTGGGTATGCTCTCACAATTGATATGGCTGCCTATCTACCAAACCGGGACTGGGATCCCACAACAACAGGCGCGACGAGCAGCAGCATCCACCGAGGATTTGGCAACAATCCAGAAGCAGAAGAGGGCGGCCTAATTTCTAGCAATATTCCTGCGGGCTCTGCCAAGATGATCATGTTATAAATACATGCCAGAAGTTTCGAGAGCAAGCCTCACATCAACGGCATGAGACGGCGGAAAGAAGAGGGTACTGCCGAAACTGCCTGGCAAGGAGTGTCCTATCCCCAGATTTCTCGAACTGGTTGTCGAAAGTGGGACTATAGATACCAAACTCTATGGGGCTCAGCAGTTGGAAAATCCATTACACCCAGCACCAACTGTTGTTGCACCATTTACATGGAACCTGGACTTTGTTCCAACTGCTCTGGGGTTTGTTGTAGCTGACAAAGAAGATTCGTGGAAGACTGTAAGGCCACTTGCAAGCATGCCTAAGATTAGGTACTCAACATTATAACGACTTGGATTGCTATCATTCATGCGGCAGAACCGCCGATTTACGACATTCAAAATCATGGCTAGACAACCCAACACATGGGCTTTAAAAGTCACTGTTACATAGCGGGATGTTTTAGATGCAAAACAGAAACACACATGCAAATGCAATGTATGTTGTTGTTTTGTTTGTTTTCATTTTTTGTCAATTTCTATTAGCACTGGAAACGTCACAGTTCCAAACAGGCTATCTGTGACGTTGACAAAAAAGAAAGCATCCGAAGTTTTAATATTGAAGCGGACAAATATGGCCAAATCAGACATGGACTGACGGACGGACAGAAAGTGATTCTATACATATTCTTAAAAGGAAGAGTGATTCATTTCAAGTAAATATTTTATTTTTGCAAAATAGTCAGTCTTAATCCCAGTTTGTTGTTTTTATAAAAAACAACTATTTATTAGTGGGGAATGTATGACATTGTCCGCCGAGGGGTAAGGCAGGGAAGACTATAGTTTCGGATCTCGCCACTGATCCTCATCAGTTCCCTTAGTTTTTTGTTGGGATATTCTACCCAGAAGCTATTAATAGCTTCTTTACAAAAAACCTTTCAAACCCAAATGTCTCTTGTGACAATTCGAAGTTCGTACGTTACCAGCGATACGACCCCAATGAGAAGTTCGTTTCGTTGGCGCCTGACTTCGTGGTCAACAAGGCATTTACAGAAAACTACAATACATTTCCCACTGCTATGTGTCGTCACTTTGTGACGAATGCACATAACGTTGTTGTTGGCATTGCTAGTTAAAGCAATAAACCAAACAGTATGACCGTGCCTCGTCTACAACTTCAGTAGTGTTTAGCGGGTTATTTGGGATACCATTTGTATTTTGTTTTTGCAAAATAGTCAGGCTTAATCCCAGTTTGTTGTTTTTATAAAAAACAACTATTTATTAGTGGGGAATGTATGGCATTGTCCGCCGAGGGGTAAGGCAGGGAAGACTATAGTTTCGGATCTCGTCACTGATCCTCATCAGTTCCCTTAGTTTTTTGTTGGGATATTCTACCCAGAAGCTATTAATAGCTTCTTTACAAAAAACCTTTCAAACCCAAATGTCTCTTGTGACAATTCGAAGTTCTTACGTTACCAGCGATACGACCCCAAGGAGAAGTTCGTTTCGTTGGCGCCTGACTTCGTGGTCAACAAGGCATTTACAGACAACTACAATACTTTTCCCACAGCTATGTGTCGTCACTTTGTGACGAATGCACATAACGTTGTTGTTGGCATTGCTAGTTAAAGCAATAAACCAAACAGTATGACCGTGCCTCGTCTACAACTTCAGTAGTGTTTGGCGGTTTATTTGGGATACCATTTGTATTTTGTTTTTGCAAAATAGTCAGGCTTAATCCCAGTTTGTTGTTTTTATAAAAAACAACTATTTATTAGTGGGGAATGTATGGCATTGTCCGCCGAGGGGTAAGGCAGGGAAGACTATAGTTTCGGATCTCGCCACTGATCCTCATCAGTTCCCTTAGTTTTTTGTTGGGATATTCTACCCAGAAGCTATTAATAGCTTCTTTACAAAAAACCTTTCAAACCCAAATGTCTCTTGTGACAATTCGAAGTTCTTACGTTACCAGCGATACGACCCCAAGGAGAAGTTCGTTTCGTTGGCGCCTGACTTCGTGGTCAACAAGGCATTTACAGACAACTACAATACATTTCCCACAGCTATGTGTCGTCACTTTGTGACGAATGCACATAACGTTGTTGTTGGCATTGCTAGTTAAAGCAATAAACCAAACAGTATGACCGTGCCTCGTCTACAACTTCAGTAGTGTTTAGCGGGTTATTTGGGATACCATTTGTATTTTGTTTTTGCAAAATAGTCAGGCTTAATCCCAGTTTGTTGTTTTTATAAAAAACAACTATTTATTAGTGGGGAATGTATGGCATTGTCCGCCGAGGGGTAAGGCAGGGAAGACTATAGTTTCGGATCTCGTCACTGATCCTCATCAGTTCCCTTAGTTTTTTGTTGGGATATTCTACCCAGAAGCTATTAATAGCTTCTTTACAAAAAACCTTTCAAACCCAAATGTCTCTTGTGACAATTCGAAGTTCTTACGTTACCAGCGATACGACCCCAATGAGAAGTTCGTTTCGTTGGCGCCTAACTTCTGGTCAACAAGGCATTTACAGACAACTACAATACATTTCCCACTACTATGTGTCGTCACTTTGTGACGAATGCACATAACGTTGTTGTTGGCATTGCTAGTTAAAGCAATAAACCAAACAGTATGACCGTGCCTCGTCTACAACTTCAGTAGTGTTTGGCGGGTTATTTGGGATACAATTTGTATTTTGTTTTTGCAAAATAGTCAGGCTTAATCCCATTTCATTCCTCAGTGATGAAGATACATTTGAACAACGGTCAAACTGAGTGACACTATATCGCTTAAGTGCCTATTTTGGACACTTTTTTAACAGAATTGACTTAATTTGGTATATTGGGTTCTCATTGTATAACACATATTCGTACAAAAAATTATTATTATTATTATTGACATATTTTTAGGGTAGCCATCATATAACGGCATCCTATAGTATTTGGGATACGTTTTTCAGCCAAATTGGCTACAATTTGGATTCTCATTGTATACCACATCTACATACTAAAAATTGTAGAAAAATGGTATTCCATATTAGTCGCTTTGGCATAAACAAGAAAATTATTAGTTTAAAAAGGTTTAGTGAAAAATTGTTTAACTTTGAGTGATATTACATGAGATCCTGCTTTCGTCTTATGAATTTCAATATGTTTATATGTATAAGGCAAATTTGTATTTCTAAACAAAACATTTAAATGAATAGCAATAAAAGTCAACCATAACAATTTGGTACACTTTCCAAACAAGTTTGCAGTGTTCTCGTGGGATTAATTTTTATCATAGCCTCATATGCGGTATAATCCAATATTCGGTTTTTTGAAGTATTGGCACATTTTTCGTTCGAATGGTCTGTCGTTTGGTATTGTGAACTCTCGGAGGGTGGGTCATATTTTTTATTAATATTAGTTATTTCAAGAAAAAAATACAATTTATAATATAGTAGCCAAAACGGCCTTTGGGCACTTTAGAACAGGTGATATATTCAATGCGCTGTTTTGTTGTTTTTAAATGTATCCTTTAATATAAATGTTAGAGCTATTTCGCGTATTAAAATGTGTTTGATTTTGCGGAAAGCTTATAATGTGATGACCAATGTTATTTACAGACTTGTATATGAATGCTACTAGTTGCATTTTATAAGTCCGTACAGGTAAATAGTTTTGGATACATTTTTAAACAATAATGACGTCGGATACATTTTTGAAGGATTATAATCGATTCTGGGAGCCTTATTTTGTGGAACAACTTTAACATTTTGTGGCAAATTATTTTATAGTAGACTTCCAGAATGTTGTATACGCTAAAGTGGTTTCTGTGTAACATAAAGCAACACGAAGCTGTGCATTGTTCCGAATATTGAACGAAATTTGATTTCGTACGAAATCTATAGTTATGGTGTTTTTACACGATATGTATTTTACACATGTGCTGTCACTTTGGAAATCGAACTGGTCATGTGAAACATACGGAAATTTCAATGTGTCAAAACGATATGCAATTACATATGATTTTTTTCCGAATAGGACGCGCCCTATTTTCGTATGTGAAACATAAGGAAATCAGCTGTTTGAATGAAACACATTGTTGGAAGAAAATATTTCAATTGCAAGTCAAAGAAAAGGATGAAAAGACAACAATTACAAATCATTATTTCGTTTGTAGGTGTTTAATAAAAAAAAAGATGTTGATTTAAGAAACAATAAAAGTGATTTTTTTTGTTTATAGGTTATGTCATATGTAAAATACATATGCCGATTTGAACACATGTTAAATGTTTTGTGTACGCCGCTAATATTGACACACATAAGGAATTACATATGGATGAAATAAGTGACAGCACATATGTAAAATACATATCGTGTAAAAACACCATTTTTTATGCATTTATATACATAAAGAAAAAGTTGATATCTATATTGGCCATAAATCGGATATATTGTCATAATTTTTTCTTGAAACAAGCATTGTGTTGGATACAATACAATACATGTATGCAGTTGAAGTCGTAATAATAACAACATAAAAAACGAAGCAGTAACATTAATTGGGTACGTTGTTTATAGTCCCTTTATATTGTAATCTAGGTATTGAAGCCAGTTTCTTTGATCAGCGGGGTTTTTCTTTAAATTCTTAATTAATCTGGCAACATATAATTTAAGGTAGTCACAAATCCCGATCGTGGTTCTTGGTCTTCGAAACTAGATTTCATTTTGTCCGTCGTTGGATTGGTCATCGGCTTAGGGAATGTGTGGCGCTTTCCCTATTTGTGTAACAAAAATGGTGGCGGTGCCTTTCTAATACCGTGTTAAGTTGCACTGTTCTTAGCTGGAATTCCAATGTTTTTCATGAAGTTAGCTTTAGGACAAATGTTAACTATCGGAGGATTAGGAGTTTTTAAGATAACCCCTATTTTCCAAGGCATAGGATATGCTGCTGCCGTTATGTCATGTTGGATGAATGTGTATTACATAGTAATTTTAGTGTGGGCCGAATTCTACTTGGTTATGTCGATACGGACCGATGTGCCATGGCGTAATTGCAATAACACTTGGAATACATATAAATGCGTAAATCCATATGCTAGAAAACAAATTAATTGTTGGGAAACAAACGATATCAATTATAATTCCAAAGTATGCTCCGTGAAGTCAATGTATCAATGTCAGGTATTGCGGAAACAGTAAAATTTTTTGGAAGTATATACAAATAAAACTGAAAATTATTTATCTCAATTGATTTAGACGCCGAACATTGAATATTTCGTCGGGGATAAATGACTTAAGTTCTATCAGTTGGGAGCTTGCACGGACGCTACTCCTAGTATGGGTATTATGTTACTTTTGCATATGGAAAGGAGTTAAATGGACTAAAAAAAATTATATTTACCATGTTGTTTCCATATGTACTATTAAGCATACTTCTAGTTCGAGGCGTTACTTTACCTGGAGTATTAGATGGGATTAAATTTTACATTATTCCTAACTTTTCTAAATTGGCAGAGTCCCAGGAATATTAACAGTAACAATTAAAAATACTTTATGTATATTAAAAAGAGACATACAATAATTCTCGTTTGCAGGTTTGGATGTGGAAACTCTGGTTGCGTTAGGTAGTTATAATAATTAGAAAAATAATGTTTACAAGTACACATTATTTTTTATGTATAGTTTTGGATACATCTGATTTTTATACCCTCCACCATAGTATGGAGGAATTTAGATAGGGTGCTGAAATTTTGCATAGGGTTGTTTTTTGTCTGCAGGCAGGTCACGTTCGAAGATGGGATATATCGGTCCACGTTTATGCATAGCTCACATACAAGGGTACTCCCAAATTTTCGGTATTTTGGTGTTCTTGAGAGCGTTTTTCAACCGAATTCGCTGAAATTTGGTACATTGGGTTGGGTTCTGGGGTACTAAATGTCGCCACAAAAAATTATAAATATATGCCCACTTTTTTTGGTAGCCCCCATATAACTGTACATCCTAATTTTCAGTATTTTGGGGGTTTTGGTCGTATTTTTCCACAAAATTGGCTGTCATTTAGTACTGTGAGTTTTAAATAGGTTCCCAATCACTCCACAAAAAATTATGAATGTAGGTCAATTTTTTCTGGTAGCCCCCCATATAGGGGTACCCCCAATTTTCGGTATTTTGGGGTTCTTGAGCGCGTTTTTCAACCGAATTCACTGAAATTTGGTACATTGGGTTATTATTGGGTACCAAATATCTTCACTAAAAATTATAAATATAAGTCCATTTTTTTCTGGTAGCTCTCACATAAGGGTACCCACATATTTCGGTATTTTGAGGTTCTTGAGCGCGTTTTTCAACCGAATTCGCTGAAATTTGGTATATTGGGTTCTTATTGGGTACCAAATATCTCCATTAAAAATGATAAATATAAGTCCATTTTTTTCTGGTAGCCCCCATATAAAGGTACCCCCTAATTTAGGCATTTGGAGGTTCTTGAGCGCGTTTTCAACCGAAATCACTGAAATTTGGTATTTTGTAGCCGTATATGGAAACAAATCTCCCTACCAAAAATTATTAATAGTCAACCCCTTTTAGGCGTAGTCTTCATATAACCCCATTTTTTTACATTACTATAATTTTCAGATTTTTCCGCGTTTTGAGTTTGGTTCTAACACTCCGTTGTAATCATTTCACCTGCGAAGGATATGGAGATAAAAACCTAGAACGTACGGTTGGATAATGTACTATATGTGAACTACAGCCCGCATTTATGCTTAGCCGTAGCCCCTGTGTAGGAGGTACCAGAAGGCATGGACCGATATTCCCCAAATTCGGACATGAACTAAGATTGGAAGACATAATAAGATGCGATGAAATCAAATTTTTCTGAAACGGATTTGGTCCCAAGAAACATGGGGTCTAGAACCAATATTTCGATGAGGCACAGTTTCACCGTGTGCAAGTGTATACACACTAATTAGCCATAAGGCTGAGGGTATAATTTTGTATTAAAAATTATTGTTTACATAATCGGATTGTAGAAATGTCGTTATAGGTCAATTTGTTGGTATGTTCCCTATATTTTCATTTCAAGTACCTGTCAGTATATCTATGGTGGAGGGTACCCAACGTTCGGCCGGCCGAACTTAACGCTTTTTCACTTGTTTGAACTTAATACTTAATAAAGATCGAGAAAGAATTAGCAAACTATGCAGTGCGAACATGTTCGTACTACCAAATTTGTCGTTAAAAAGTTCGTTCAAACCGAGTAAATTCTTCAAGTCACTACATATAAATTGGGTATGCTCTCACAATTGATATGGCTGCCTATCTACCAAACCGGGACTGGGATCCCACAACAACAGGCGCGACGAGCAGCAGCATCCACCGAGGATTTGGCAACAATCCAGAAGCAGAAGAGGGCGGCCTAATTTCTAGCAATATTCCTGCGGGCTCTGCCAAGATGATCATGTTATAAATACATGCCAGAGGTTTCGAGAGCAATCCTTACATCAACGGCATGAGACGGCGGAAAGAAGAGGGTACTGCCGAAACTGCCTGGCAAGGAGTGTTCTATCCCCAGTAGATACCAAACTCTATGGGGCTCAGCAGTTGGAAAATCCATTACACCCAGCACCAACTTTTGTTGCACCATTTACATGGAACCTGGGCTTTGTTCCAACTGCTCTGGGGTTTGTTGTAGCTGACAAAGAAGTTTCGTGGAAGACTGTAAGGCCACTTGCAAGCATGCCTAAGATTAGGCACTCAACATTATAACGACTTGGATTGCTATCATTCATGCAGCAGAACCGCCGATTTACGACATTCAAAATCATGGCTAGACAACCCAACACATGGGCTTTAAAAGTCATTGTTACATAGCGGGATGCATTAGATGCAAAACAGAAACACACATGCAAATGCAATGTATGTTGTTGTTTTGTTTGTTTTCATTTTTTGTCAATTTCTATTAGCACTGGAAACGTCACAGTTCCAAACAGGCTATCTGTGACGTTGACAAAAAAGAAAGCATCCGAAGTTTTAATATTGAAGCGGACAAATATGGCCAAATCAGACATGGACTGACGGACGGACAGAAAGTGATTCTATACATATTCTCAAAAGAAAGAGTGATTCATTTCAAGTAAATATTTTACCATTTCATTCCTCAGTGATGAAGATACATTTGAACAACGGTCAAACTGAGTGACACTATATCGCTTAAGTGCCTATTTTGGACACTTTTTTAACAGAATTGACTTAATTTGGTATATTGGGTTCTCATTGTATAACACATATTCGTACAAAAAATTATTATTATTATTATTGACATATTTTTAGGGTAGCCATCATATAACGGCATCCTATAGTATTTGGGATACGTTTTTCAGCCAAATTGGCTACAATTTGGATTCTCATTGTATACCACATCTACATACTAAAAATTGTAGAAAAAATGGTATTCCATATTAGTCGCTTTGGCATAAACAAGAAAATTATTAGTTTAAAAAGGTTTAGTGAAAAATTGTTTAACTTTGAGTGATATTACATGAGATCCTGCTTTCGTCTTATGACTGTCAATATGTTTATATGTATAAGGCAAATTTGTATTTCTAAACAAAACATTTAAATGAATAGCAATAAAAGTCAACCATAACAATTTGGTACACTTTCCAAACAAGTTTGCAGTGTTCTCGTGGGATTAATTTTTATCATAGCCTCATATGCGGTATAATCCAATATTCGGTTTTTTGAAGTATTGGCACATTTTTTATTCGAATGGTCTGTCGTTTGGTATTGTGAACTCTCGGAGGGTGGGTCATATTTTTTATTAATATTAGTTATTTCAAGAAAAAAATACAATTTATAATATAGTAGCCAAAACGGCCTTTGGGCACTTTAGAACAGGCGCTGTTTTGTTGTTTTTAAATGCATCTTTTAATATAAATGTTAGAGCTATTTCGCGTATTAAAATGTGTTTGATTTTGCGAAAAGCTTATAATGTGATGACCAATGTTATTTACAGACTTGTATATGAATGCTACTAGTTGCATTTTATAAATCCGTACAGGTAAATAGTTTTGGATACATTTTTAAACAATAATGACGTCGGATACATTTTTGAAGGATTATAATCGATTCTGGGATCCTTATTTTGTGGAACAACTTTAACATTTTGTGGCAAATTATTATATTGTAGACTTCCAGAATGTTGTATACGCTAAAGTGGTTTCTGTGTAACATAAAGCAACACGAAGCTGGGCATTGTTCCGAATATTGAACGAAATTTGATTTGTACGAAATCTATAGTGTGCAATCCTACGTTATTTATGCATTTGTATACATAAAGAAAAAGTTGATATCTATATTGGCCATAAATCGATAATATTGTCATAATTTTTTTCTTGAAACATGCATTGTGTTGGATACAATACAATACATGTATGCTGTTGAAGTCGTAATAATAACAACATAAAAAACGAAGCAGTAACATTAATTGGGTACGTTGTTTATAGTCCCTTTATATTGTAATCTAGGTATTGAAGCCAGTTTCTTTGATCAGCGGGGTTTTTCTTTAAATTCTTAATTAATCTGGCAACATATAATTTAAGGTTGTCACAAATCCCGATCGTGGTTCTTGGTCTTCGAAACTAGATTTCATTTTGTCCGTCGTTGGATTGGCCATCGGCTTAGGGAATGTGTGGCGTTTTCCATATTTGTGTTACAAAAATGGTGGCGGTGCCTTTCTAATACCATATTTAGTTGCACTGTTCTTAGCTGGAATTCCAATGTTTTTCATGGAGTTAGCTTTAGGACAAATGTTAACTATTGGAGGATTAGGAGTTTTTAAGATAACCCCTATTTTCAAAGGCATAGGATATGCTGCTGCCGTTATGTCATGTTGGATGAATGTGTATTACATAGTAATTTTAGCGTGGGCCGCTTTCTACTTGGTTATGTCGATGCGGACCGATGTGCCATGGCGTAATTGCAATAACACTTGGAATACATATAAATGCGTAAATCCATATGCTAGAAAACAAATTAAGTGTTGGGAAACAAACGATATCAATTATAATTCCAAAGTATGCTCCATTAATGAAGTCAATGTTTCAATGTCAGATATTGCGGACCCCGTAAAAGAATTTTGGGAGTATGTACAAATAAAACTAAATATTATTTACCTCAATTTTATTATATATCATATTATTTAGACGCCGAACATTGAATATTTCATCGGGGATAGATGACTTAGGTGCTATCCGTTGGGAGCTTGCAGGGACGCTACTCCTAGTGTGGATATTATGTTACTTCTGTATATGGAAAGGAGTTAAATGGACTGGAAAAGTTGTATATTTTACCGCGTTGTTTCCCTATGTACTATTAAGCATACTTCTAGTTCGAGGCGTTACTTTACCTGGAGCATTAGATGGGATTAAATTTTACATTATTCCTAACTTTTCAAAACTGACAGAGTCCCAGGTACAATAACAATTAAAAATACTTTATGTATATTAAAAACAGACATACTATAATTCTCGTTTGCAGGTTTGGATTGACGCTGTCACGCAAATATTTTTCTCATATGGATTAGGTTTGGGAACTCTAGTTGCGTTAGGTAGTTATAATAAATACACAAATAATGTTTACAAGTACGCATTATTTATATATAGTTTTTAAGACATCTGATTTTTTTAACAATAATATTTTTGTGCCTTACTACTTATCTTCACCGCCACATCATGAGGAGTAAACATTCAAACTATATAAACTACTACGCTGAATAGCATTTCCTTCGAATTGTTTTGGTTGTATTATTACTTAAAATACAGGGTGCTTCAAAAAAGTACACACACTATTGTAGTTTTCCCGCTCTACAAGATTAATGTTATATTTCTTCACCAGGTGCCAGCATAATGGTCCCTCTATGTTATATTATCAGTTGGAATTTGTAATATCAATATAGGGAACAGTGAATAGGACGCTCTCAAGACCTTACACCACTGGATTTCTTTTTGTGGGGCACAGTAAAAGATGAGGTGTACAAACGTAAACGACGTAACCTAGACATTCTTTGAAATGAGATTCAAGCAGTGTGTAGAGAAATCTCATTGGTCGTTTTGATACGATGTACAGAATCAGTGCTGACTCGCACTCAGAATTGTATTGATGCTGCCGGCCACCAATATGAACAGTATTAACATTTGTTATTAATGTGGCATTTACATTGGACTTTCAGCTTTCAATTTTCTATGGAAGTTCAAAGTGTGTATAAATTTTTTGAAGCACCCTGTATATTGTTAGAAAAACAATCAAATCAAGCGGACATGGTTGCCTTAAAACTGTTAACACAAGTTAACATTGAAGACACTCTTAACATTTATTACCTATGACACAAATAATATATCAAATGTGAAATTGCATTTTGTTGCTCGTTTAAATAATAATTAATACACTATAAGAACACTTTAAACGGTTAAAACTGTTAATACAAGCTAACAATTGAATACACTTTTAACATTTATTCATTTTGATGCAAATAATATATTAAATTTACAATTGCGTTTTGTTTCCTGCTTAAATAATAATTAATACACTATTTGAACATTTGGTTGTAGCTATTTACACAGATAATAATAAATACGCTAAAAGAAAAATGTTGGAATTTAATTGGACACATGTCGTGTCAAGGTAAATATGTCTTATTTTGTATCTTACAGTATTTATTATGCTCTTGTCAATATTACTGTCTAGTCTATTATTATTTAAGAGTATTTGAAATTTTTAACCCTTGGAGCCACGAATTTTTTTCCATTATTATAGAATTATTTCATGTATACATATTTAGGATATGAAAAAATTTTGACATTGCTACATCCTTGCATATTCCTTCTGGAAAATAAAATACGAAGCGTTTTAAATAATTTAGATGGTATACACAAATTGATACTGTACAAATTTTTGCCCTCTTTTTCTATGTTGAAAAGCACATAAATTGACCAAACATTTGATTTTTATACCCTCCACCATAGTATGGAGGGTATATTAATTTTGTCATTCCGTTTGTAACTCATCGAAATATTCATTTTCGATATATTATATTATTTTCGATATTATTTATATATACTATTGATCAGGGTAAAATTCTAAGACGATCTAGCCATGTCCGTCCGTCTGTTGTAATCACGCCATCTTCTGAAGGAATTGAGATAGGGTGCTGAAATTTTGCATAGGGTTGTCTTTTGTCAAGTTCGAAGATGGGATATATCGGTCCATGTTTAGGCATAGCTCCCATATAAGGGTCCCCACTACTTCTCGGTATTTTGGAGCTTTTGAGCAAGTTTTTCAAACGAATTTGAGGTAGTATACGGTAGCAAATCTCCCTACCAAAAATTATTAATATTCGCCCACTTTTTGGAGTAGTCCCCATACAACCTCCTTTTCCTCCACCATAGTATGGAAATATTAATTTTCGACCCTATAAAGTATATATATTCTCGATCAGGGTAAAATTCTAAGACGATCTAGCCATATCCGCCCGTCTGTTGTAATAACGCTATCTTCTGATAGAATTGAGATAGTGTGCTAAAATTTTGCATAGTGTTTAATTAAGAATTATTTTCCAATATTTAAAATTAACTTCAAAATTTCCTGCCGTTAGAATTTGCACATCAATAGCAAAAATACAACTTTGTGTTTTCGCACAAAGTGACTGATGTCAAATTCTAACTAGTAAACAAAAAAGAGCGCTACTTTGCAACAACAAGCGATCACTTGTTTTTGGATATTCGTCCACATCACATCTTTTTCTTTGGATTTTCGTCCACCACCGTTCATATTCGTGAACATTATTAAGGTAAAATATTGTTTATCCGAACAATATTTAATAAAGGATTTAATTTATTTATTATTTGAAAAAACTAAAATTCTTTTGTTTTATTTTCTTTTGGTTTCATTTCTTTTTTATTGCCTCAGCAAACATTGGTCCATTCGAGCCGAATCGAATTGGTGTCCTCAACAACAAAGAAGAAGAAATAATTGGCATTTTTTGCATTTGTTTTCAAAGGCGCACTGACTCCATCAGCATCACATCAAGAAGAAAACATCAAACATCCATCCATCAATTACTAATATCTCATAATATTGTTTAAGGTGAGTACCGTCAATATTAGTGAACATACGCGAGTGTTTTTCTTTGTTTACAAAAAGTTATATTCCATAAATTACAGACGTCCGTCTTACAACACCGTCACGCGTTGTTGTCATTGTTATTCTCTTTAAGAATAACTACACTGCATATTCTCATTTAACGAGAATACTGCAACAAATAAAGAAAACAAAAAGTGCAGTGAACCAGTGATAGTTGTTCGTTTCATAATTTCGTTTAAAATAATATTCCTATTGTTGTTAGTGTTTTTATCCAAATTCCAACAGTCCAAAGTTTAAAAAGAATAGAGAAAAGAAGGAATAAAAACACTAACAAATTTCCTAGTCACCAACTGTTGAGTGGTTGTAACAACAACTATCATTGCTTGGCTGTTTATCGTTGAACGATTATTCACACACACGCTCGCACATTTATATCGTAATTTCGAGGGCCGGTTAGTAAGTCAACATACGAAGGCCGGTGAAAAAGTTTGGTAAATTAAAATAAAAATTTTTTATTGTATTTTTTCGCGATTTATGGTACAAATTTTTGAACAGTTTGAAAATCAATTGATAAGGTCGACCTACGGTGCACCCTACATATAACGGAAAATAAAATTTTCAACATTTTCTTATTGCCTACATATTACAATATATCATTTGAATATAATTTGTTCTACTTAATATTTTCTGGGAAAATTTGTTGTTGTTGGACCTCGAAGTGCATTTTACAGTCCATGCACCCTACATTCGGTCAACATTTTTGATTAATTTAGTGTATTATTCAATACACTTAACGAAATTTAGTACACATAGAAAAATTTTGTGATTTTTTCATACACTGTGAAAAATAAGGTTGATTATTTTTTGAGTTTTTATTGTATTTTTCGAAACAATAAGATAGCAATTTGGTATTTTTTATAAGATCTCAACAATATTTCGAATTTTTGGAAAATATTTTCGTATTTTCTCATTGGTTTTATTCTAAACTTTTTGTTTGGAAGTTGAGATTTAGTATTCTAATATAGAATTTCGTGAAGTTTATGACTTTTTTCAAGTTTTATTCAAGTTTCCACAATTTTTGATATTTTCTATAGTTTGAAGTTGAGAGTTTCATATATAATTTTCCTACAATGTCGCTTACTCCACTAGATTTCTTCATTCGAGCTGCTGATGCTCTAATCAAATTCGACGCTAATCTTACTTCTCTCCGAGATGAAGATTTTGACATTTACGCACTTGAAATTCAGGCTGCTGAAGTTAAAGAAATGTAGTCCAAAACGAAAGAAATGTTTGATAAATGCCTTACTCATTTGCAAACTCGTGACGAGGGTGATGCAAATGACTACACATCAGCAGAAATGAAAACCCAGGCTGTTCTTAGAGCCAATATTCATAGCCTTGCCTTGAATAGAAGAAAGATAGATGAAATACGTCCTCAACCGAAGACATCTACTGTTCCTAATGTGCCAAATATGGCAAGTTCTCCTCGCCAGGGTGTAAATGATATTCTGTCTATTTCTCAAATTTCTTTTCCAGCTGAAGCAGCAGCTGACGTTTCTGGCATCATTAATGAAAATAGTTCGCATTCCATGAATTTACCTCCCTGTGACATCGATGTTTTCAATGGCGATTTTCTTTCGTGGCCAACTTTCCGGGACTTATTTTCCGCCGTATTTATTAATAATAATAGGTTAAGTGACATTGAAAAATTAGGGCCGGTTAGTAAGTCAACATACGAAGGCCGGTGAAAAAGTTTGGTAAATTAAAATAAAAATTTTTTTATTGTATTTTTTCGCGATTTATGGTACAAATTTTTGAACAGTTTGAAAATCAATTGATAAGGTCGACCTACGGTGCACCCTACATATAACGGAAAATAAAATTTTCAACATTTTCTTATTGCCTACATATTACAATATATCATTTGAATATAATTTGTTCTACTTAATATTTTCTGGGAAAATTTGTTGTTGTTGGACCTCGAAGTGCATTTTACAGTCCATGCACCCTACATTCGGTCAACATTTTTGATTAATTTAGTGTATTATTCAATACACTTAACGAAATTTAGTACACATAGAAAAATTTTGTGATTTTTTCATACACTGTGAAAAATACGGTTGATTATTTTTTGCAGATTTTTTGAGTTTTTATTGTATTTTTCGAAACAATAAGATAGCAATTTGGTATTTTTTATAAGATCTCAACAATATTTCGAATTTTTTGAAAATATTTTCGTATTTTCTCATTGGTTTTATTCTAAACTTTTTGTTTGGAAGTTGAGATTTAGTATTCTAATATAGAATTTCGTGAAGGTATGACTTTTTTCAAGTTTTATTCAAGTTTCCACAATTTTTGATATTTTCTATAGTTTGAAGTTGAGAGTTTCATATATAATTTTCCTACAATGTCGCTTACTCCACTAGATTTCTTCATTCGAGCTGCTGATGCTCTAATCAAATTCGACGATAATCTTACTTCTCTCCGAGATGAAGATTTTGACATTTACGCACTTGAAATTCAGGCTGCTGAAGTTAAAGAAATGTAGTCCAAAACGAAAGAAATGTTTGATAAATGCCTTACTCATTTGCAAACTCGTGACGAGGGTGATGCAAATGACTACACATCAGCAGAAATGAAAACCCAGGCTGTTCTTAGAGCCAATATTCATAGCCTTGCCTTGATTAGAAGAAAGATAGATGAAATACGTCCTCAACCGAAGACATCTACTGTTCCTAATGTGCCAAATATGGCAAGTTCTCCTCGCCAGGGTGTAAATGATATTCTGTCTATTTCTCAAATTTCTTTTCCAGCTGAAGCAGCAGCTGACGTTTCTGGCATCATTAATGAAAATAGTTCGCATTCCATGAATTTACCTCCCTGTGACATCGATGTTTTCAATGGCGATTTTCTTTCGTGGCCAACTTTCCGGGACTTATTTTCCGCCGTATTTATTAATAATAATAGGTTAAGTGACATTGAAAAATTATGTCCTTTACTAAAGAAAACAAGTGGTGAAGCTAGAGATATAGTTTCAAAGTTCCCATTGACCCATAAAAGTTTCAATTTAGCATGGAAGGCTCTTAAGGAAACCTATGCTAATGTTCGAATACTTGTCAATAACCAATTAAAGTTGTTATTTGATATTCCGGTGATTGATAATGAAACAAGTTCAGGATTGAAAAATATTCAAAGAGCAATAAATGGGTGTATTGCTGCTATGGCGATCTATGAAGTTTCTACGAGCGATTGGGATCCCATACTTGTATTTATTTGTATACAAAGGTTGCCTAAAATTACAGTCACGTTATGGGAACAAACGGTTAAAAATAAGTCGGCATTGTCATCTTGGAAAGATTTAGATTGCTTTCTTTCAGAGAGAATTCAGACACTTACGTGTCTAAAAGATATTCGTGGTATTGACTCCTCTACAAAGGTTGAAAAGAAGGTTCGGTCCCATTTCTCCAAATCGGTCCCTTCCAATCCAGGACGTACTTCTACGGGCAACACCATCACGCGTTGTTGTCATTGTTATTCTCTTTAAGAATAACTACACTGCATATTCTCATTTAACGAGAATACTGCAAAAAATAAAGAAAACAAAAAGTGCAGTGAACCAGTGATAGTTGTTCGTTTCATAATTTCGTTTAAAATAGCATTCCTATTGTTGTTAGTGTTTTTATCCAAATTCCAACAGTCCAAAGTTTAAAAAGAATAGAGAAAAGAAGGAATAAAAACACTAACAAATTTCCTAGTCACCAACTGTTGAGTGGTTGTAACAACAACTATCATTGCTTGGCTGTTTATCGTTGAACGATTATTCACACACACGCTCGCACATTTATATCGTAATTTCGAGGGCCGGTTAGTAAGTCAACATACGAAGGCCGGTGAAAAAGTTTGGTAAATTAAAATAAAAATTTTTTATTGTATTTTTTCGCGATTTATGGTACAAATGTTTGAACAGTTTGAAAATCAATTGATAAGGTCGACCTACGGTGCACCCTACATATAACGGAAAATAAAATTTTCAACATTTTCTTATTGCCTACATATGGCAAGTTCTCCTCGCCAGGGTGTAAATGATATTCTGTCTATTTCTCAAATTTCTTTTCCAGCTGAAGCAGCAGCTGACGTTTCTGGCATCATTAATGAAAATAGTTCGCATTCCATGAATTTACCTCCCTGTGACATCGATGTTTTCAATGGCGATTTTCTTTCGTGGCCAACTTTCCGGGACTTATTTTCCGCCGTATTTATTAATAATAATAGGTTAAGTGACATTGAAAAATTATGTGCACCCTACATATAACGGAAAATAAAATTTTCAACATTTTCTTATTGCCTACATATTACAATATATCATTTGAATATAATTTGTTCTACTTAATATTTTCTGGGAAAATTTGTTGTTGTTGGACCTCGAAGTGCATTTTACAGTCCATGCACCCTACATTCGGTCAACATTTTTGATTAATTTAGTGTATTATTCAATACACTTAACGAAATTTAGTACACATAGAAAAATTTTGTGATTTTTTCATACACTGTGAAAAATACGGTTGATTATTTTTTGCAGATTTTTTGAGTTTTTATTGTATTTTTCGAAACAATAAGATAGCAATTTGGTATTTTTTATATAATCTCAACAATATTTCGAATTTTTTGAAAATATTTTCGTATTTTCTCATTGGTTTTATTCTAAACTTTTTGTTTGGAAGTTGAGATTTAGTATTCTAATATAGAATTTCGTGAAGTTTATGACTTTTTTCAAGTTTTATTCAAGTTTCCACAATTTTTGATATTTTCTATAGTTTGAAGTTGAGAGTTTCATATATAATTTTCCTACAATGTCGCTTACTCCACTAGATTTCTTCATTCGAGCTGCTGATGCTCTAATCAAATTCGACGCTAATCTTACTTCTCTCCGAGATGAAGATTTTGACATTTACGCACTTGAAATTCAGGCTGCTGAAGTTAAAGAAATGTAGTCCAAAACGAAAGAAATGTTTGATAAATGCCTTACTCATTTGCAAACTCGTGACGAGGGTGATGCAAATGACTACACATCAGCAGAAATGAAAACCCAGGCTGTTCTTAGAGCCAATATTCATAGCCTTGCCTTGATTAGAAGAAAGATAGATGAAATACGTCCTCAACCGAAGACATCTACTGTTCCTAATGTGCCAAATATGGCAAGTTCTCCTCGCCAGGGTGTAAATGATATTCTGTCTATTTCTCAAATTTCTTTTCCAGCTGAAGCAGCAGCTGACGTTTCTGGCATCATTAATGAAAATAGTTCGCATTCCATGAATTTACCTCCCTGTGACATCGATGTTTTCAATGGCGATTTTCTTTCGTG
Source organism: Musca vetustissima (assembly GCF_032173495.1). NCBI lineage: Eukaryota > Metazoa > Arthropoda > Insecta > Diptera > Muscidae > Musca > Musca vetustissima. The sequence continues at coordinate 21,283 of NW_026884398.1, read as the reverse complement.
GCCAACTTTCCGGGACTTATTTTCCGCCGTATTTATTAATAATAATAGGTTAAGTGACATTGAAAAATTATGTCCTTTACTAAAGAAAACAAGTGGTGAAGCTAGAGATATAGTTTCAAAGTTCCCATTGACCCATAAAAGTTTCAATTTAGCATGGAAGACTCTTAAGGAAACCTATGATAATGTTCGAATACTTGTCAATAACCAATTAAAGTTGTTATTTGATATTCCGGTGATTGATAATGAAACAAGTTCAGGATTGAAAAATATTCAAAGAGCAATAAATGGGTGTATTGCTGCTATGGCGATCTATGAAGTTTCTACGAGCGATTGGGATCCCATACTTGTATTTATTTGTATACAAAGGTTGCCTAAAATTACAGTCACGTTATGGGAACAAACGGTTAAAAATAAGTCGGCATTGTCATCTTGGAAAGATTTAGATTGCTTTCTTTCAGAGAGAATTCAGACACTTACGTGTCTAAAAGATATTCGTGGTATTGACTCCTCTACAAAGGTTGAAAAGAAGGTTCGGTCCCATTTCTCCAAATCGGTCCCTTCCAATCCAGGACGTACTTCTACGGGCAATTTCTGTGTGTTATGTCCTAAGGTAATACATCCATTGCGTTTTTGTCCAGATTTTTTAAAATTAGCAGTTGAGGGTCGTTATTCTGTTCTTCGACGATACAATTGTTGCTTGAATTGTTTAGCTGTCGGTCATGAAGTAAGAAATTGTGTAAGCAAGCATAGTTGTGGGAAGTGTAATAAGCGGCATCACACGCTTCTTCATCGTGAAATTTCCAGTCCTTCCAGACCAGTGACTCCGTCACAACCTCTTTCACATTTAGCTTCATCCCCACATTCATCTCCCACTTCTAGTTCAAATAATCCAACAACTTCGCCTGTTTTAACTTCTGGTGCTACCAGTAGGCAGGTATTCCATGTTTCCCAAAATAGGAGTGTCTTATTAGGAACAGCTATCGTTCACATTATACACGATGGTGTCACATATCCTGTTCGTGCCCTTATTGACCCTGCGTCTGAAGCTTCCTTCATCACAGAAAAACTACAGCGTCAAATAGGCATAGCAACTCAGTCCACAATAGCTTTCCACTACTTCTAGGAAGATGTGTTCTATTACCATTGGTTCCCCAATCGACAAATCGCTGTTATTGCCCTCAACGGCGTTTGTTGTTCCAAGTATTTCAGGAAATTTGCCTTCGTTTTCTGTAACTTCCGAATTTGCTTCTCGGATGCCAAATATTTGGCAGATACACAGTTATTCGACTGCAGACCTGTATATATATTGATAGGTGCAGATCTTTATCCAAAGATAATATTACCAGGCACTCATATAAATATATCAGGTACATTAGTTGCACAGGATACGATTTTCGGGTGGATTATTACAGGCCCAGTACCTAGTTCTCATGTCAGGGTATATTCTACAACTATTTCGGGCACAGTTTACGAAGCAAGGCAGAAATCCACCTCTACATCAAAATATTATCCAAATTATTGGCGACAATTTCAGCGTAAAAGAAACATTTTTAAGTATGACGCGATTGTTCTTTCCATTATTTCTGCTCGTTTTTCTGAGAGGAAACATTCATAGTTTGTTTTGCTCCACAAATTACCAAATGATACTGCTTTTCCTTCTTCTCATGTGCCTTATTAACTACAGTCCACATTCGCACAAGGTACGGAATCCAAGTCACTTTAGGTCGGATCTCCAATTCTTGTTTTCCAGAGCCATTAATAAATGAATCTCCTATGCATATTGTTAATCGGTTTAGAAAAATGAAAGCGCCAACTCAACAATTCTACTTTCGTTGGATATGAGTTTGTAAAAGGTTTCTTTCCATATAATCGTTATAAGGAAATTTCCGAGACGCGATATACAGACGGAAGTTTTAGTGGTAATTCGTAATAAACAAACTTCCACTTAGTGGAATTTAGGTCGGTACGTTAAGAGACTATGTACATATGGTGTTGTAAGAAGACATGTTATCTTCCGACCAACGAAACGTTGTTTATTATTATCGCAGCATCTTTTCATCTTTTTCGCAGAATGGAAAACATGAGCAAGATTGCCGCTACCCTTCCTAACAAGGAATTTGACACACAAATGGCTCCGGCTAACATTATTAATAATTAACAATATTCAAAAAAAATGAGGTCGAATCAATGGAGGCCACTCCTATCCGGGAGATTGCACTAAGTCCTCCAGTAGTTAGTCCAAGTGCCCTTCAGGCAAAATATAGCGAAGTGATTCCTATCCGGGAGACTGCACAACCACTTCGTGCTTATATTGAAAGAAAGTAAGCAGCTCCTATCCGGGAGATTGCACAGTCTTCCGAAAACATGTACATATTTCCGTATCCGCGGATTAGAAAAAAAATCGGCTCCGTCGACTCTAAGTTTAAAGAAGAACAATAGACATTGAAATGGGTCATCCTGACCATTTTGGCTTCCCGTGCCATTTTTGTATGAAAAAGTAAATATGAATTTAAAAATATGTTCACATTGACGGTCCTACCCTTGAACATATAGATGTAAATAGATAATAAGTATTTTAAGTTGTAACATCGTTTAATTAAGAATTATTTTCCAATATTTAAAATTAACTTCAAAATTTCCTGCCGTTAGAATTTGCACATCAATAGCAAAAATACAACTTTGTGTTTTCGCACAAAGTGACTGATGTCAAATTCTAACTAGTAAACAAAAAAGAGCGCCACTTTGCAACAACAAGCGATCACTTGTTTTTGGATATTCGTCCACATCACATCTTTTTCTTTGGATTTTCGTCCACCACCGTTCATATTCGTGAACATGTTTATCCGAACAATATTTAATAAAGGATTTAATTTATTTATTATTTAAAAAAACTAAAATTCTTTTGTTTTATTTTCTTTTGGTTTCATTTCTTTTTTATTGCCTCCGCAAACACATAGTGTTGTCTTTTGTCTGCAGGCAGGTTAAGTTCGAAGATGGGATATATCGGTCCACGTTTAGGCATAGCTCCCATATAAGGGTACCCACTACTTTTCGGTATTTTGGGGTTCTTGAGCACGTTTTTCAACCGAATTCGCTGAAATTTGCTACAATGGGTTCTTATTTGGTTCCAAATTTGCCCACAAAAAAATTATAAATTTAGGTCCCCTTTTTCTGGTAGCCCCCATATAACAGTAACCTCTAATCTGTAGTATTTTGGGGGTTTTATCATATTTTTCCACCGAATTGGTTGTAATTTTGTATTTTGAGTTCTTAATAGATGCCAAAACTCTCCACGAAAAATTATGAATATAAGTCCATTTTTGCGGATAGCCCCTGTTAAACTCGGGATCTTACGCGGATATTGTCCCCGGAGTGAAAGCACTTCGTACTTGTTTTGCTGTGCATTTACATACTAATTTATTAATATGAAACGTGTTTCATAGAAACTAAGTAATACAATATGACTTAACCTATCTTAGAATAATGTGTAAAAGAGAGAGAGAGTGAGTCTGCCGTAACACATGAAGTGGACACACACATTTCTGTATCTCACATTTGGCAAGCACGCTACACATGCTTATCGGTCTGTTGTGAAGATTACTCCCCGCAATCTCACCCAAACATACCACATGTGGCAATAGAAAACTCCTATCTTATTAATGTGTACAAACATTTTACCAAAATAATCTTTTATCTCAAGTGGACTGTAGACAAAAATAGATCCCTGTTTCACTAAATATTCTCTCCTTTATACAAAAGATCCACAGCAAGACATTCACTATCTTTATTATACAAAACCCATGTTCGCTACGTGAACATCTTGCGGGCCTGAAAATGAATAAAAAAATATAAAATATGTAAAAGCCTCGAAATTATGAAATAAGAATAGATTTGAATTTAATTTTAAAGAATCTAATACAGCTAGGTGATCGCATCTAGGTACCACCGCGATCTCTCCAACCAGCTTCTAATATCGGCACCTCCACCTTTGTCTGCCGGCTTCATCTTCCAGTCAGAACCACTGGCCATAGTCTTCGTCAGCTTCTCGATCATACGGCTTCTAAGTGGCTTGCCCTCATCTTTGGCCGGCAGCATCATTCTCCATGCTGTGTCATTTGCAAACCTCATCATAGCCACGGCTTCATTCTTCAGCTTGTTCCCGCTTCTGACCGCAGACTTCGTTTTGGCGGGAAAACCTTCTCCTTCTGCCTCACCATCTCTCTTGGCACCAAATTCGTCCTCTCCGGCAGAACGTCATCTTTATTACGTGGTGCACCATCTAATGTTGGCTGCATATTGCATGCGACTGCTTGATCCAACTTCCTGGCCGCATTTCCACGATTTATATCGACAATCTTCCTGGCCGGAAGCTTTCGCTTACCATTCCAATCATTTTGTGTTGAATTTCTAGCCGTAATTTTCCTCGTCGGAACATTAATAACCACCGGCTTTTGCTCACAGCCCCAATCATTTGTTGCTGTCGGGTAACATACATTGTCTGCCGGCTTTACCTTCATATCGGCAAAACAATTATCCACTGCCGGCTCACACTTCTTAGTATATATTCCCTCATGGACTTGCTTTTTCATCGGATTTATCGTCACATCCGAATCCTGTTCCATAACAGGTTTCTCCGCAACAGCCACTCCATCGTTCTTTTCCATGGCCAACTCGACTGGAGGTATTTCCTGTGCAAATGGAATATTACTGTGAACAAATGGAATGATACTTACGTGCCGCTCCTTATTGTTATTGGCAATCATTCGTACGGCCAACTGGTCACGTTCTGCCTCTGCTGATCGACGGTTCTTCTCCGAAAGATCCAGTTTTTTCAAAAGAGTCATTTTCTCTTCTTCCCAGGATTTTTCTACTGCCTGGACTTTCTCTGCAGTCGCCACCAATTCATCTTTAAGCTTGAGCTCTTGAAAGGACAAGTCAATGTATCTATCTCTTGCCTTTTTATAACTTGCCTGTGCCCTTTCTTGAAGGCAATTATTGGCGTCTTCCGATCTTTTTAGAGCAAGTTCTAGCTCTTTATTCCTTGCCCGTAACTCGCCACGTCACGACTTTTCTCCTTCAATGCTATTTGAAGGCTGCCCATTTGTTCTTGTACTGGCCTAAAACCTCCTGCCATATTGGATTTCTTTTCCAATATCTCCATTCACCGATCCCGCACCACAGGATCGCCTTTCACTTAATCGGATAGGTCCCTCACAAGTATTTCTATAAAGTCATACATGTTCGGTACCACAGTCACATCTAGTCGATCGATATTCTCTGCGAACATGTTAATATTATTTAGAAGATTGTTTATCTCCAGCTCCAGGGTTGCACAGTGGGCGAAAAGGCTCATCTAGCGGCGTTTAATTAATAGCGCTTAGGGATTTTGTTTTTTATTTTTTGCAATATTTTTTTTTAGTTGAAAATAGATTAAGCTACTCTGTTAAACAAAAAAAAATATATATATGTTTTTTTTTTTTTTTTGGAAGTTGCAATTTTTTTTATTTTAGACATTGTTTATTTCACTCAGGAAAACATGATAAGGTTAGTATATTTAATGTTTCTCATTCTTTGGGGCTAAGAATATATTAAACTTTAGTAATAAAAACATTTATTTATTAATTTTTTTAATAATATTTTTGGCCTTATTCAGACTTCATACATTTCAGTTGATTTCATAACAAAAATTTAATTATAAATCAATAAAAAAGGAAAAATACAAATGGTGCTCACGGAAATTGCGGTAATCTTCGCCGGGCTTCTAACGCTTCTTCCGACATTTTTCCTAATTGAAGTGGTGATACTTTAATTATATCGGTTCCATGTATTAAGATTTTATGTATGGAACACGGCATATAAAACCAAGGATACAATATGATAACAAGTTCTGCGGTCTGTAAAGCATATTGCCTACAAGATTCAATATCGATTTTGAGCCCGCAAGAAATGAAATTCTGCTCACTCCGTTCTGCAACATTAAATTCTGATAGAAGAACGAGCTTTTTCGAGACGCGTAACAATATGATCTACCATATCTTGTTAAGGCACTTGAGCTGAATAGTTCGTGAATTGGACTCTAAACTTATCGTCTGAGCATCGACATTTTTCCTAAAAAATGCAATATCTTGTAAAGTTGCAGGTGGCTGCAGATCATTTGGACATTTTAAAATCACAAGACGACATAGTAATTTAAAAACAATTATTCTAGCGCGAATACACACGAATATCAGAAGTTCTGGTCTACGGAAGTCTTGCTTTGGATTTTTTTCAAGCAGATTAGTGGTATAGTACACTTGAACTATATTTTTTCTACAACACTTAAGCACAGGTCACAAACAATTTTTTTTTAGTTAATACATACCTCTAACAATATATAAATCAACTTTTCATTGACTTAATTGAGACAAATGCAACTTTAGAGAAAATTTGACAATGCAAAGAAAACACGTGTTGAAGCTTAGTTATGCATTGGCTGAAACATATGTTGTGTTTGACAGCTCACAGCTGTTCAACTAGATCATATCAATCAGAATAGAACCGATATATTAGATCAGTGGGATAGTAGTAATCGATAGAGACACAATTTTGGCCCAATTAAACACTTTGAAAATTGAAATCAACGACGCTAGATCGTCCATTTCGCCCACAGTGGGTTGGTGCCGAGGCTCTGCCTAGCTTATCTTCATCTGCAGCCGCTATGCTCAGTATTGAAGCTTTACTGGCTAAATGTCTCGCCGTCACCGCCTTGTTCCTTGCCGCAGTTTTGTTTGTTTGTTTGTTTTCTTTCTGTAAATTTTTCACCAAGCTGACAGAATTTCCTTGACTGTTAAGGTAAATTCTTCAGCATATCTTTCTTTACTATCGGTCACTGATCCGGCTCGAAGGACCAATGTTAAACTAGGGATCTTACGCGAATACTGTCCGCGGAGTGAAAGCACTTCGTACTTGCTGTGCATTTACACACTAATTTATTAATATGAAAAGTGTTTCTTAGGAACTAAGTTGTACAATATGACTTAACATATCTTAGAATAATGTGTAAAAGAGAGAGAGAGTGCGTCTGCCGTAAAACATGGAGTGGACACACACATTTCTTTATCTCACATGTGGCAAGCACGCTACACATTCTTATCAGTCTGTAGTGAAGATCACTCCCCGCAATCTCACCCAAACATACCACATGTGGTAAGGGTCTCCCCAATTTTCGGTATTTTGGGGTTCTTATTCGAGTTTTTCAACCGAATTCGCTGTAATTTAGTATTTTGAGTTCCTAATAGGTACCAAATTTCTCCACAAAAAATTATTATTATAGGTCCATTTTTTCGGATAACCCCCATATAAGGGTACCCTCAATTTTCGGTATTTTGGGGTTCTTGAGCTCGTCTTTCAACCGAGTTCGCTGCAATTTGGTATTTTGTAGTCGTATATGGTAACAAATCTCCCTAACAAAAAAGTTTAATATTCGCGCCCTTTTTTTGGGGTTGTCCCCATATAACCCCCATATATGCAGTAGCTTTTGCTTTATTAAATGGTTGTCAATCCTTTATTCTATCCCTAAGTATTCTGGATACTTTACGAAATGACTTTTTAATATAGCACGCATAGGGATTTCGAATATATATATAAAAAAACAATATTTGTTTTATGCAGTGGCTATATTGCTCGATTGTATGCGTTGACCATTTCCATTTGTCTTCAAATCTTCATTTTAAGTACATTTCAGATTTTTTTAACGACGATCTAAGAGCTAATACATAATTATCATATGTTAGATTTATATTTTCTTGTGACCGCAAATTGGTTAAATTGTTTAATTCGGAATCCAAATTTGCACTTATAATTTTATCATAGCTATCTTTTAGTTCCTGGATATTTTCACAGTTTTCAGGAATAGGCAATAAAATTTCTGTTGCAGTTAGCGGCGGATATACCATACCATAACGACAAATCTTCAGAATCAGCATCAGTTATCATGTATTGGTTCTCGTCCTTCACATGGAGTCATCACAATTATACAGTAATGTACATGCTGTATATATGCCTTGCATACACAATTTGCAACATTGTCTTAGAGACAACTTCAAACCATTAACACCAAAATATAAAACGCCAAGGACACGCAAACAAAGTGCTGCCACACGCCGACGCGTTGTATGGAATTTAGTTTAAAATAATGTTATTCGATGATCCTATAGAACCGACAAACCAGCAATATATAATCGAAGAGCAGCAACGTGATGCTTCTGCTCATATGCATGAGCAGAAACAACTGTGGAACACATCAACACAATTTGAACGACTCCAGGACTCAATATACCATAAAGAGGAGCACTGAACAATGGAACTTTCGAGACCTAATCGAGCACGAGAAACGACAACGTAGACGAATCGTACAAAGGAGTGAGCAACAGGATTTCAATCGGTCACTTATATCTAGAGTGCAATTTCATAGACAAAACCCCAGCAATAGGTCGAAGATCAATACGTTACAGTCGGGTAATTATGAATGGAAAAACATGAATATATGTCTCTCAAACGGTTTAGATTTCAAAATGTCCCGAGTAGTAAACATTCCGATATCTGATAATGAAACAGTAACTTCCGTTTGAAGGGATTTTGATCACACACAGGTGATCCGATTTCATCTTAAACGTCGTACGGAGTATCAGCATGATTACATGTCTAAAACAATCAGACCAGAAAATGTAATTTATTGAACATGGAATTACAATTGATAAATGTTGGTTTTAAAGGATTAAATTCTTCACATGTTGTGCCTTTTCTGGCCATGCTATTCATCGCCATGTGGAATATCATCCATAGTGGCAATACAGGTGGTCAACAAACAATGGTAGAGATATTGAAAATGTACCTTACCAAAGAGTTGTGATGTCTCCAGGTGAATTACATCAACCAATATATGATATTTGATGCTGATTCTGAATATTTGTCGTTATGGTATGGCATATTGTCGATTTCTGACAACTGTGACACTATCCAGGAACTAAAAGAAAGCTATGATAGAATTATAAGTGCAAAATTTAATTCCGAATTAAACAATTTTATCAATTTCCGGTCAAACGAAAATAAAAATCTAAAATATTATAATTAGCTTTTAGACCGTTGTTAAAAATCTAAAATTTTCTTAAAATGAAGATAAATTGTAACAGTTTTCAATATTAGCTGATACGGCAATCCTTAAGTTTCATAGAATTTAAATGTTTTAACAGATTTCATTATTCCAGATTCTCGAGTAGTATATGTTATGTTGTTTTGTGTAACGTAAATGGACTATTTGGCTTCGTTACTATGCTTATTAAATTAAAATTAAATTATTTGAAACAAACATCATAATTTGTTATTTGCTCTGAAGTCTTGTTACTGAAAGCCATAGCGAACGATTGATCTTCTCTTTGTTCATTTTATTTCCATATATTTCAGCATATGTCGTCGGTGCCACAAATATCCAACGATCACCAACGGGCGAGAGCTGTTTTTTTAGTCTCCAAGTACTAGGACATATTCGGCATCTTTGAAAATTTGTTTAATTTTTGCATCAATATATAAATGCGCTTTTGCTCCCACCATTGATATTTCGTCAATATCAATAACCTTTAATTCCTATGTTATTGATATTTCGTCAATATCAATAACCTTTAATTCCTATGTTTAGCATAAACAGCATAAATATCTGAAGGTTCTGGTTCTGTTCTCGAGGTATTTACAGAAATACTTCCTCTTCTTATCGTCTAGTACTTGTGTAAACCTCGGCGTTACTACTTTCTGAAAGCCGCATATCTCTTGTGCTGATTGTTCAGTACCACGAATAAACTGGAGCTATATGCAGTAGCTTTTGCTTTATTAAATGGTTGTCAATCCTTTATTCTTCAACAATATCCCGAAGTATTCTGGATACGTTACGAAATGAGTTTTTAATATAGCACGCATAAGGATATCGAATATATATAAAAAAAACAATATTTGTTTTATGCAGTGGCAATATTGCTCGATTGTATGCGTTGACCATTTCCATTTGTCTTCAAATCTTCATTTTAAGTACATTTCAGATTTTTTTAACGACGATCTAAGAGCTAATACATAATTATCATATGTTAGATTTATATTTTCTTGTGACCGCAAATTGGTTAAATTGTTTAATTCGGAATCCAAATTTGCACTTATAATTTTATCATAGCTATCTTTTAGTTCCTGGATATTTTCACAGTTTTCAGGAATAGGCAATAAAATTTCTGTTGCAGTTAGCGGCGGATATACCATACCATAACGACAAATCTTCAGAATCAGCATCAGTTATCATGTATTGGTTCTCGTCCTTCACATGGAGTCATCACAATTATACAGTAATGTACATGCTGTATATATGCCTTGCATACACAATTTGCAACATTGTCTTAGAGACAACTTCAAACCATTAACACCAAAATATAAAACGCCAAGGACACGCAAACAAAGTGCTGCCACACGCCGACGCGTTGTAAGGAATTTAGTTTAAAATAATGTTATTCGATGATCCTATAGAACCGACAAACCAGCAATATTAATCGAAGAGCAGCAACATGATGCTTCTGCTCATATGCATGAGCAGAAACAACTGTGGAACACATCAACACAATTTCAACGACTCCAGGACTCAATATACCATAAAGAGGAGCACTAAACAATGGAACTTTCGAGACCTAATCGAGCACGAGAAACGACAACGTAGACGAAACGTACAAAGGAGTGATCAACAGGATTTCAATCGGTCACTTATATCTAGAGTGCAATTTCATAGACAAAACCCCAGCAATAGGCCGAAGATCAATACGTTACAGTCGGGTAATTAAGAATGGAAAAACATGAATATATGCCTCTCAAACGGTTTAGATTTCAAAATGTCCCGAGTAGTAAACATTCCGATATCTGATAATGAAACAGTAACTTCCGTTTGAAGGAATTTTGATCACACACAGGTGATCGGAATTCTTCTTAAACGTCGTACGGAGTACCAGCATGATTACATGTCTAAAACAATCAGACCAGTAAATGTAATTTATTGAACATGGAATTACAATTGATGAATGTTGGTTTTAAAGGATTAAATTCTTCACATGTTGTGCCTTTTCTGGCCATGCTATTCATCGCCATGTGGAATATCATCCATAGTGGCAATACAGGTGGTCAACAAACAATGGTAGAGATATTGAAAATGTACCTTACCAAAGAGTTGTGATGTCTCCAGGTGAAGTACATCAACCAATATATGATATTTGATGCTGATTCTGAATATTTGTCGTTATGGTATGGCTTATTGTCGATTTCTGAAAACTGTGACACTATCCAGGAACTAAAAGAAAGCTATGATAGAATTATAAGTGCAAAATTTAATTCCGAATTAAACAATTTTATCTATTTCCGGTCAAACGAAAATAAAAATCTAAAATATTATAATTAGCTCTTAGACCGTCGTTAAAAATCTAAAATTTTCTTAAAATGAAGATAAATTGTAGCAGACCACGCATAAATCCAGCAATATTGTCAATACATAAAACAAATATTGTTTGTTATATATATTCGATATCTTTATGCGTGATATATTAATAAGTCCAATAGTGAAGTATCCAGAATACATCGGGATTGAGAAATTTGTTCTTATAAGAGGATTTTTCTTATATGAATGTACTTTATATAACAAACTGTTTTCATATATGGGCGAAACATTTTCTTATATCCGTGTTTTTCTTATATAAGATGTTCTTATATCCGTGGTCTACTGTATAGATAAAAGTTGTAAACAACAAGCATTTATAGGAATGTAAAAATGTTCTTCGCTATAATACCTATTAAACATAGCATGGTCTACTATATTAACATCAATGTAGAGGAGACTGGGCACCTTCGGCACTTTTTGTTTAGAGCTCTACATCTCAGTACTTATTCAACATATATAAAAACTTAATGGCTGATTATTGTCCTCTTATACTTAATTATAAAAACTAGTTCGAAAAACATATAATAAATTAGTATTAGTTAAACATTTTACAGTTTTGTAAAAAAGTCAAATTCGCCGAATTTTCCCCTACTCGGGGTAGCTTCGGCATTTGATGGAGCACATTCGGCAACATAGTCATAGCCTGTTAACTATCACCGCTATCAGTGTGCTTGAAATTCACTTGCTCTAAATGTTCCATTTTGTTTAATATGCGACTCAAAGTTTGAATGTTAAGGCTATATTTTCTAGCGGCGGACGTTGACATCTCAAGGTCACACACACCATCAGAAATATCTTTTTTCCGTCGCATTTTCATCAATGCAAGCACGTTTGGTCTTACATATGTAATTTCAAACCATATTAAAGAATTATTTTTAAAGATCAACTCAAAAACATGTTATGTTATATCGCACGAATGTGCCCCACTTCAAAATGGCGAATCTACACCGAAGGTCTTTTTATAGCTTTTTTGTTTTATTTCTATCAATCTTTTAAAAATATTGTATTTTTGATTATTTTTATAAGAATGCACATTGTAATTAACCACTTTTTAATAATACTGCCTTAAATAATTAAATGTTTTATACACGAAATACTTACGAAATGGAATGAAAATATTACAGAAACATCTGTAAAAATTCAAAAATCCGTACATCTAGATACGTTTATTAACTAGAAATTCGATATTCGATACCTATGTATCGAAGCTAGTGATGTACGGTGAGAGCTCCATATCGAAAACGCGAATGCCGAATGTGACCCGATGCCGAAGGTGCCCCAGTCTCCCCTACATCAAAACGCATTTAAAATGAATTTGTTACACATTTTACTAAAGCATTATACTATGTTGGCACAACAGCATAAATACAAGTATATTTAACAATCTTAAGTGATTTTAAAAAAGTCCCAATCTTAACATATTACGAATATAATGTATACTATATATAATATATATATATATATATACTATATATATATATAAGAAATATGTAAACATGTATTAACATATTATTTTATTTTCACAGAAAGATAAATTTGAGTACCATTTTGTACCAAATTTCATGATTCGAGCTTTAAAGGTACACTGAAAATCAAATTAAGTTCCATTTAACACACATTATTTCCACAAGTACCCTCCTCAACCATCCAACAAAACTTCCTGCATACCCCGACAATACTCCCCCACAATGATTCCAAATTCAGATTTCAGGATTCCAACGTTTTTGGTTCGCCAAAAATTTAAGTTGTACCAAATTTAGTACGCAGTAGTTTGAATTTCCAAAACTTGCTAATTAACCCAAACCTACACCCCGACAATGCTCCTAAATCTCAGTTTGAGCATTCCAACTCTATCGGTTCACCCGCAATTAATATTGTGCAAATGTTAGTACACACTAGTACGAATTTTCAAAACCTCCTACTTAACCCAAATCTACAGCGACAGTGATTCTACATCCAAGTTTCAGGATTCCAACTCCATAGGTTCACAATTCAAATTGTACCAAATTTAGTACACAGTAGTACGCATTGCCAAAACTTTTTACTTATCCCAAACCTACACCACCACAGTGATCCCAAATTCAAGTTTCAGGACTCTAACTCTACCGGTAGCAATATCCAAAAGATCCTACATACCCCAATCCGTCACCTCCACAGTGATCCTAACTTCAAATTTCATGATTTCGACTCTATCGCGTCACCCACAATTCAAATTGTACCAAATTTAGTACACATTAGTACATATTGCTAAAACTTCCTACATATCTCAATCTTAGACGTTAACAGTCATCCTGACTCAAAATTTCATGATTTTAGATCTATTGGTTCACCTAAAATTCAAATTGTGCCAAATTTTGTATGATTTAGTACCCATAAGTGTTAATACCTTAAACTGAGTCCTGTACTGTATTCTGCAACTTTTTATAAAACATTCGATATTGTCTTTTTTATAACAATTTCATTTGTTTGTTTTATTGTTTTTACAATAACAAAAGATATTTAAACAATATCTAATTTTTTGTTAAAGTTACAGAATAGGCCTACTGGCCTGGGTGTAGGGCCCTAACCCTACACACCAACAATGATACTGACTCCAAATTTTGTTGCTCCCCCTCTATCGGTTCACACAAAGCCAATTATAGTAAGATTTATAACTTTTCCTACACATAAATAAAATTTTCCAAAACTACTTACATATCTCAATCCTACTCTCCGGCGGTACTTTTAGTTTAAATTTTCACGATTCTAGCTCGATTTGTACCTCCAAATTCAAATTGTATCAAATATAGTACTATATAGTACATTTTGTACATATGAGTATACGCTTTCAAACCCATCTCCTTATATCGACCCGAATTCGCTTTTCAAATTCCAAGTTTTTATGTCTTTCCGTTCACATGCTGCGAAATTGTACAAAATTTAGAACATATTAGTACTTTTCGGATATTTATAGTTCGAATTTCATGTATTGCTACATGTATTCTACACTCCATCAGTGTCCCTCATTTTAAATTTAAGAGTTCTAGCTCTACCGGTTCGCGAAATACAAATGATACCACATTTAGTACATTTGTACAGTTCTAACACGCATTTCCAAAAACTCTGACACATTTGGACCAAGAGTACCCTCACCTATAATTTTAAGATTCTAGCTTCAGCCGTTGCGTCTTTACACTTTTATTAGTATATATATATATATATATATACATTAACGTATAGCATCAAGCATGAAAAAATTAATGAAATTAAATTGGAAGCTTCAAAGAATTTCGGGTTTACTCTCAAGCTGGACCAGTATATCACAAAGAAGATAATTTAATGTGTGAATAGCATGGCGAAGATACTCATTTCAAAACTGATATGGTTATATCTATATCTGAATCGATTTTCTCCAATTTCAATAGGGCCCTTGGATCGAATAAGAGAGCTGTGCCAAATTTCATCTCATTCTGATCATAAATGGGACCTGTAATTTGTATACAATTAAACATCAACAGACGGATATAAATAAATCGACTCAGATAGAACTGTATATGTTTGATACGTTGGTCTACAAATTCCCGCCCAGACGATCACGTATGCTGATTGTTTAATTTGGAATTGTATAAAAGTATTACTTTTTATTAACCCCTGGTTTGGTCCTTAATTATTCTTTAAAATGTATGCCCTACAGTTTATTGCAACCTTGGTGTAATTGTCACTTGTTTTATTTCTATCAATCTTTTAAAAATATTGTATTTTTGATTATTTTTATAAGAATGCACATTGTAATTAACCACTTTTTAATAATACTGCCTTAAATAATTAAATGTTTTATACACGAAATACTTACGAAATGGAATGAAAATATTACAAAAACATCTGTAAAAATTCAAAAACGCGTACATCTAGATACGTTTATTAACTAGAAATTCGATATTCGATACCTATGTATCGAAGCTAGTGATGTACGGTGAGAGCTCCATATCGAAAACGCGAATGCCGAATGTGACCCGATGCCGAAGGTGCCCCAGTCTCCCCTACATCAAAACGCATTTAAAATGAATTTGTTACACATTTTACTAAAGCATTATACTATGTTGGCACAACAGCATAAATACAAGTATATTTAACAATCTTAAGTGATTTTAAAAAAGTCCCAATCTTAACATGTTACGAATATAATGTATACTATATATAATGTATACTATATATATATATATATATATATATATATGTAAGAAATATGTAAACATGTATTAACATATTATTTTATTTTCACAGAAACTGCATATGTAAAAAAATCCACACATTAATATCGAGCATAAGATAAATTTGAGTACCATTTTGTACCAAATTTCATGATTCGAGCTTTAAAGGTACACTGAAAATCAAATTAAGTTCCATTTAACACACATTATTTCCACAAGTACCCTCCTCAACCATCCAACAAAACTTCCTGCATACCCCGACAATACTCCCCCACAATGATTCCAAATTCAGATTTCAGGATTCCAACTTTTTTGGTTCGCCAACAATTTAAGTTGTACCAAATTTAGTACGCAGTAGTTTGAATTTCCAAAACTTGCTACTTAACCCAAACCTACACTCCGACAATGCTCCTAAATCTCAGTTTGAGCATTCCAACTCTATCGGTTCACCCGCAATTAATATTCTGCAAATGTTAGTACACACTAGTACGAATTTTCAAAACCTCCTACTTAACCCAAATCTACAGCGACAGTGATTCTACATCCATGTTTCAGGATTCCAACTCCATAGGTTCACAATTCAAATTGTACCAAATTTAGTACACAGTAGTACGCATTGCCAAAACTTTTTTACTTACCCCAAACCTACAACACCACAGTGATCCCAAATTCAAGTTTCAGGACTCTAACTCTACCGGTACCAATATCCAAAAGATCCTATATACCCCAATCCGTCACCTCCACAGTGATCCTAACTTCAAATTTCATGATTTCGACTCTATCGCGTCACCCACAATTCAAATTGTACCAAATTTAGTACACATTAGTACATATTGCTAAAACTTCCTACATATTTCAATCTTAGACGTTAACAGTCATCCTGACTCAAAATTTCATGATTCTAGATCTATTGGTTCACCTAAAATTCAAATTGTGCCAAATTTAGTACGATTTAGTACCCATAAGTATTAATACCTTAAACTGAGTCATGTACTGTATTCTGCAACTTTTTATAAAACATTCGATATTGTCTATTTTACAACAATTTCATTTGTTTGTTTTATTGTTTTTACAATAACAAAAGATATTTAAACAATATCTAATTTTTTGTTAAAGTTACAGAATAGGCCTTATGGCCTGGGTGTAGGGCCCTAACCCTACACTTCAACAATGATACTGACTCCAAATTTTGTTGTTCCCGCTCTATCGGTTCACACAAAGCCAATTATAGTAAGATTTAGAACTTTTCCTACACATAAATAAATTTTTCCAAAACTACGTACATATCTCAATCCTACTCTCCGGCGGTAATTTTAATTTAAATTTTCACGATTCTAGCTCGATTTGTACCTCCAAATTCAAATTGGACCAAATATAGTACTATATAGTACATTTTGTACATATGAGTATACGCTTTCAAACCCATCTCCTTATATCGACCCGAATTCGCTTTTCAAATTCCAAGTTTTTATGTCTTTCCGTTCACATGCTGCGAAATTGTACAAAATTTAGAACATATTAGTACTTTTCGGATATTTATAGTTCGAATTTCATGTATTGCTACATGTATTCTACACTCCATCAGTGTCCCTCATTTTAAATTTAAGAGTTCTAGCTCTATCGGTTCGCGAAATACAAATGATACCACATTTAGTACATTTGTACAGTTCTAACACGCATTTCCAAAAACTCTGACACATTTGGACCAAGAGTACCCTCACCTATAATTTTAAGATTCTAGCTTCAGCCGTTGCGTCTTTACACTTTTATTAGAATATATACAGTGACTCCATCGCATAATCGGACAGACAAATTGTTGATATGTGTGCGCTCTAAACTGAATAAAAATACTAAATATATGTTTATTTTCCACCTTTTATTTTTATACTACACTCTCATCTTAAAAATAATAAAATAAACAAAAACATTTTTCACAATTCACTATCAATAAAAATATGTTTAATATACATATATACCAAATTACCTTATTCCAAAAATCTTCTCCTTTTCTTATTTTGGGGGCTAATAAATGTTTTTTTTTTTTTCTAACAATTCTGCCATGGTAATTATATTTATGCAATGTATTACGAACTGTGTTAAGACAAACATCTTTTCCACTGCTGGTCTTCAACAATATTTTTAAATCTTTCGCAGGTTTAAAAGGATATTTTTAGTTTCCTTCACTATATAGCGTTCTTCTCTGTCATTTAACATTTTTCCTTGTCCTTTTCGGCTTTTATTTTCTAATCTACCCTCATTACGGAACCTCTTGATAATGTCTTGGACAGTAGATTTGCTTCTTCCTACCAATTCAGCCATTTCTCGCACCGTTTTCCCTTCAAAATTCAATTTTACAATTAACTGCCTTATTTCAACAGAAGAGTGTTTTCCGTTCGGAGCCATTAAAAAAATATTTTGTAAAAACTCCATCTGCCTGTTACCATATGCAATTTATGACTAAATGTGACAAGAATACATCTTGAAATATATTTTTGGTTAACTAACCGTACTTACTGATTCATTGTGTTTGTTTGTCCGATTATGCTTTGAGCACAATAAATGAAGTAAATATTCTTTTCAATAAAAATTTACCGTTATTAAGAAGACAACAATTGTTTTATTATTATTATTTTGTAAAATGAGAGAGTATAATGTACATTAAAGCAAAAAATAACTCAAATATTTGCTATTTTACTTTAGTTTTGAGCATATTCATATCACTCAAATTCTTGTCCGATTATGCGATGGAGTCAATGTATATATATATATATATATACATTAAGCTTCAAAGAATTTCGGGTTTACTCTCAAGCTGGACCAGTATATCACAAAGAAGATAATTTAATGTGTGAATAACATGGCGAAGATACTCATTTCAAAACTGATATGGTTATATCTATATCTGAATCGATTTTCTCCAATTTCAATAGGGTCCTTGGATCGAATAAGAGAGCTGTGCCAAAATTTCATCTCATTCTGATCATAAATGCGACCTGTACTTTGTATACAATTAAACATCAACAGACGGATATAAATAAATCGACTCAGATAGAACTGTATATGTTTGATACGTTGGTCTACAAATTCCCGCCCAGACGATCACGTATGCTGATTGATTAATTTGGAATTGTATAAAATTATTACTTTTTATTAACCCCTGGTTTGGTCCTTAATTATTCTTTAAAATGTATGGCCTACAGTTTATTGCAACCTTGGTTTAATTGTCACTTGTTTTATTTCTATCAATCTTTTAAAAATATTGTATTTTTGATTATTTTTATAAGAATGCACATTGTAATTAACCACTTTTTAATAATACTGCCTTAAATAATTAAATGTTTTATACACGAAATACTTACGAAATGGAATGAAAATATTACAAAAACATCTGTAAAAATTCAAAAACCCGTACATCTAGATACGTTTATTAACTAGAAATTCGATATTCGATATTAACCACTTTAATTGGCCGCTCTTCGGAGCCCAATGGGGAAATCTTCTCTGCATATCTTCCAGGAGCCTCATTCGCCTAGTTCGGATTGTAGGGGAGAGTTTCGCTCCCTTCTACTGGAAGCCACATTCGCTTAGTTCGGATGCAGAGAGGCGCTTTCCAATGCTGTGGTCGTAGTTGTTGATCACGGCCTTGCTGTAGCTTTCTTGCCCATCGCAACATCACTTGCTTTCTAACTCTCGTTTGTTAAACTTGCTTTCGAACTCTCGTAGAGTAAACACTTACATTCTCGCTTTCGTTGCTAAAACATCTCTCGCTATCGTCGTTAACGCACGCTAAGGTAAAGTTTTGTTTCTAACGAAACCCATATACTTTACTATAAAGATTTTAATATATTTACTTAAACATTCTATCGTTTTTCTTTTCTTTATTTTTTTGGGGTTTCACTGCATCTCGGTATCACGCCAACATTTTGATCCGTTCGAGCCGGATAAAAGCTAAGCATTTTCGTTGGCGGATCGTCTACCAATAAATTGTGACGTTGTTGCTAATCTCGACCCTTTTTCCTATTGGCTAAGGAGAAATACATCATCACCCCTTACAAAACACAACACCTCATCATCACCAAATCATCAAAAACATCATCCACAAACAACATCATATATTAAAAGGTACGTAGTTCAGTTTCTTTTATATTGAGCATTCCGCGAGTGTTGTCGTTTTTTAATTTCGATTTACAAAAACAAATATTCCTTATTCAATTCCTTTGTTAAATTTGTTCGCTACGTCACGCATTGGTCGCCCTACCATTACCTTAACGTATGCATTCCTAAATATACAGTCCACTCATTGTCGCATATGAGATAATTTGTTAGCCAGTGATCTATTGTGTAGTGCTTATTTGTTATTTCTCACTAAAGGTTACATATACACCCCCGCCTTCTCGTTGACTTCGCTAGCCACTAGTGAGAAAAAGCACAAACAATACTACTAATATTCATCGTGCCCTTTTCTTAGTTTTCTTTTTATTCGCAAACCTACCGACAATTTCTATAT
This sequence comes from Musca vetustissima, assembly GCF_032173495.1. NCBI lineage: Eukaryota > Metazoa > Arthropoda > Insecta > Diptera > Muscidae > Musca > Musca vetustissima. The sequence continues at coordinate 1,095 of NW_026884398.1, read as the reverse complement.
CGAATCATCTTTCGTTGTTTGGTCGAGTAAACACAACAACAATAATCGAATATTCCTCGCGCCTTTTTGTAGCGTCTGTTTATTAACATTTGATCTACCAACAAATTATTTCTCTTCACCACTATTACTGTTCAATCGTTCAATCCCCAACACTCACTGTTGGTTCATTCTCGTTGTGTTGTTGATCGTGTGATATCAACAACAAATATCACTCTCGCATTCCAGCCGCCTTGTTTAGTGTGAGCCGACTAACAAACAAACGTACCAACAAGTTCTTACTCTCCCCACACATCTCTGTTGTTTCGTTGTCGTTGGTCTGTTTGTAGTGCGTTAGCCGCTCACTCAACACTGCTTGTGTTTTATTTTCCTTTGTGCGGTATTCGTTGTTCACCACTGCACAGTGGCTACGTATGAAAAATAGTGGATTTTTATAAATAATTTTTTAAAAACAATTTATAAAAAATTTTTGTTATATTTGTTGGTCTATTGTAGATTTTTGGAATTTTTAACAAAAAGTACCTTACTTTCGGCATACAACAAGCGAATTCAAAGCATTAATTTGCGTGTTAATTAAAAACTCTTTTTGGAAATTTTTATTGAAATTGTTATACATTTTTCGAAAAAAAAAAGATATTTACGTTTACAACAAAAATTATTTGTCTGTAAAATTATCGCATAATTTTGAAATTTCGTGCACCCTTCCGTCGGTAATAGCGATTTTCAAATTATTTTCGACAATTGTTGTCCCCTTTTTTCCAATCGACTCTTTGGTTTTTTGGTACATTTTTATAGCTTGGTTTGGAAATATTATAAATTCTGTTCATTTTTGGTAGTTTTGTACATTAACACCCTACAGCTGACAAACTATTTTCGATAGTTACTTGTTGAAATAAAGCAATTCTTTGCAATTTCTCTCAATCTTTTTTGTTGTTTTCTTTTGAAGTTTCGCATATCTTCAATTGTATATTAATTCGTTACTAACTCGATAGATAGTTTCCATAAATTGGATAATTCAATATTTCCTATTCGGCAGATTGACAACATAAATCCATCACGGAATATTGTGTTCAATTTGATTTAAGCTTTCGCACTCTA
>NW_026884397.1:0-56687 GCF_032173495.1 Musca vetustissima | reverse complement strand
TCCTGAAACTTTGAGTTAGGATCCCTTAGGCGGTGTAGGATTGGGGTATGTAGGAAGTTTTGGAAATTCGTGCTACAGTGTACTAAATTTGGTACAAATTGAATTGTGGATGAACCGATAGAGTTGGAATCCTGAAACTTGGATTTAGGATCACTGTGGGGGTGTAGGATTGGGGTATGTAGGAAGTTTTGGAAATTGGTACTACTATGTACTAAATTTTGTACAATTTGAATTGTGAGTGAACCGATAGAGTTGGAATCCTGAAACTTGTATATATGATCACTGTGGGGGTGTAGGATTGGGGTCTGTAGGAAGTTTTGGAAATTCATACTACTGTGTACTAAATTTGGTACAAATTGAATTGTGGATGAACCGATAGAGTTGGAATCCTGAAACTCGGATTTAGGATCACTGTGGGGGTGTAGGATTGGGGTATGTAGGAAGTTTTGGAAATTGGTACTACTATGTACTAAATTTTGTACAATTTGAATTGTGGGTGAACCGATAGAGTTGGAATCCTGAAACTTGGATATATGATCACTGTGGGGGTGTAGGATTGGGGTCTGTAGGAAGTTTTGGAAATTCGTACTACAGTGTACTAAATTTGGTACAAATTGAATTGTGAGTGAACCGATAGATTTGTAATCCTGAAACTTGGATTTAGGGTCACTGTGGGGTTGTAGGGTTAGGGTAAGTTGAAGTTTTGGAAATTCGTACTACTGTGTACTAAATTTGGTACAATTTGAATTGTGAGTGAACCGATAGAGTTGTAATCATGAAACTTGGATTTAGGGTCACTGTGGGGTTGTAGGGTTAGGGTAAGTTGGAGGTTTTGGAAATTCATACTACTGTGTACTAAATTTGGTACAATTTGGATTGTGAGTGAACCGATAGCGTTGGAATTCGGAAACTTGGGATTAGGATCACTGTGGAGTGTAGGTTTGGGTTAAGTAGGAAGTTTTGGAAATTCGTACTACAGTGTACTAAATTTGGTACAAATTGAATTGTGGATGAACCGATAGAGTTAAAATTCTGAAACTTGGTTTTAGGATAACTGTGGGGGTGTGGGTTTAGTAAGAAGTATTGGAAATTCGTACTGTCATTATGGGGGTGTAGGATCGGGGTATGCCGGAAGTTTTGTTGGAAGTAGAAGGATACGAAAAGTACTAAAATATACCAAATATGGTACCCTTTTTATTAGCGAACGGAAAGAGCTAAAATTCTGAAATTTGGAATGTTGGTCACTGATGGAAAGTTAGAAAGATGTGCAAAAGGGTTTTTGGAAATTCGACATATAAGTGTACTAAAGGTACTAAACTTTACTGAATTTAGTTCCTATTGTATATATATTGAACATATATAGCTGAAATCTTGACATTTTAAATGGAATACATGTTGGGAAGTGGTGTTGATGTACGGAAATGGTTTAAGACATTCGTACTTATGTGTATAAAAAGTATAAAATGTGTAGAGATGGAATCTTGATAATTTAGCTTTAAAAAATCGTACTTATTTACCTTCAGTTGAGTGTGTAGTCTTCAAATTGGGAATTAAAACCAGTAAGGAAAGTAGTAAAGTGATAATCCCTTCACCACTATGGGTATATTAAACAGGACTATTAAAATGAAATTGGATGAAATAAAATATGTGATATTTATCTAAATGTGAATCTACCTAGATCTATCCATAAAGTATGTAAATCGACTTCAAACAAATATAAATAGGTCATCCGTTGGGCTATGTATGTACTTCTAAACTACGTAATTCTATACTCAATTTTGTAACTAGTGCAACATTTTATGTCAATCTGATTAACATGAGGTGTTTGATGCCCAATTTACTTGAAATCGGGCGAAAATATATATGGAAGCTCTATCCAAATATTAAGCGATTTCAAACCAACTTGTCACATGTTAGGTTATACTAATTTCAGAACATTTTGTTCCTATCAGCCTATTGGTGCGTCAATTACTTAAAATCAATCTATAATAAAAGGGAGCTATATCTAAATCTGGATCGATTTTCACGAAACAATGCAGACAGTACTCTAGGCTCAATTCAGTACGTTATGCTAAATTTCGTGCAAATCGAAGGATATATAGGGACTTTGGTGCACCATTTACATGAAATCGGACGAAACTATATATGGGAGCTATATCTTAATCTGGACCGATTTTCACGAAACTTGGTAGACATATTTCTAGGCTCAATTCAGTACGTTATGCCAAATTTGGTGCAAATCGAAGGATATATAGGGATTTTGGTGCACCATTTACATGAAATCGGACGAAACTATATATGGGAGGTATATCTAAATCTGGACCGATTTTCACGAAACTTGGCGGACATCATTCTAGACCTAAATGATTAGGCTGTACCAAATTTCGTGCAAATCGAAAGATATATAGGGGCCGTTTACATTAAATCGGTTATATATATATATATATATATATATGGGAGCTATATCTGAATCTGAACCGATTTTTCCCAATTTCAATAGGGTTCGTCCTTGGGCCGAATAAGTGACCTATGCCAAATTTCATCCAATTCGGATAATAAATGCGACCTGTACTTTGTTTACAATTTAACATGGACAGACAGACGGACGGACGGACATGCATAAATCGACTTAGAAAGTTATTCTATGCATATTCTCAAAAGGAACCATGTGTCTATCTCGTTTTCTTTTGCCTGTTACAAACATATGCACAAAGACATAATACCCTGTACCACAGTGTGGTGAAGGGTATAATGACTGTTGGAGTGTAGGACTGAGGTAGATTATGAAATTCGTACTTTTTGGTACGAAAGGTATATATGGTACTAAATTTAGTACAATTTGGATGTTGATTGAAAGGATAGAACTGAAAACCTGAAATTTGGAATTAAGATTTCTGTTGTAGATTGAGCTATAGAGACATCTTTGGAAACTCGTATTTATGTGTACGAAAAGTACTAAACGACACTAGATGGATTTGGGTGAACGGAGAGAGCTGGAAACCAATAATTTGGACTAATGGTTGATGTTTGAATATAGAATTGAGATATGGAAGCATGTCACCTACCTACTACTAAATAGTACTATATTTGGTACAACTTGATTACGTGTGAACGGATAGTGCTGGACTCCCGAATTTTTTAATTAAAATTACTGTTGGAGTGTAGGATTGACATAGTTTAGGAAATGTTTAATTATAGAAACAAAAAGTACTAAATGGTACCGAAAAGCTTACAAATGTGTGAACGGATAGGGCTGTATTCTGAAATTTTGAATTAATATTACAGTTTGAGTGCAGAATTGAGATATGTCGGTAATTTTTTAAAATTCGTCATTATGTGTACTAAATGGTAAAAAAAATTTGGTACAAGTTTGATTCGAGTTAACGGATAGAGATAGTAAACGTAAATTTGGAATTAAAATTACAAGATTAAGGAAGTATTGGAATTTCGTACTTATGGATACGAGAAGACCTAATTGGTACTAAATATGGTACAATTCTTTTTGTGTGGGCGGGAATCCTAATATTTGGACTTAAAAATAAGGTTGGAGTGTAGGATGAGGTAGTTTTAAAAATACGTAATTATCTGTACTAAATGGTGCTAAGTTTAGTACAATTTAGATTTGAGTGAAAGGATAGAGATGGATGGATTTGAAAATAAAATTACTCTTATAGCAAAGGATTGAGACAGTGTTGGAAATTCGAACTCATGAGTACGAAAAGTACTAAATATGGTACAATTTGGATCTATGTGAAGAGATAGTGCTGTTATCCTGAAATTAATGAATAAAATTACTGTTTCAGTGGGAAATTGAGGCAGTTTTAGATACTTACGTCTACGAAAAATAATAAATGGTACAATTTGGATGTTGGTGAACGAATAGAGATGGAATCTTTAAATGTGGACCTAAGGTTGTTATTGGAGTGCATGACTGAGGTATTTTTGGAAATTTGTACTTTGGGTACGACAACCAAAAAATTTGGTACAATTTGGACTTTAGTGAACGGGTAGAACTCGAATCCTGAATGTTGCAACTTAGGTTACTCTGGGAGTGTAGGAAAAGTAAAGAATGGTACCAAATATGGTACAGTTTAGTGAACAGATAGAGCTGAAATTCTTAAATTTGGACTTACGATTGAAAGCAGGTTTGGAATATTGAGATTGGTTTGGTTATGGGTACGAAAAGTGCGGAATGGTTTCACTCAGAGCTGAAATTCTTAAATTTGGACTATCTGAAAGAAGGATTGAGGTACATTTGGAAATTTGTACTTATGAGTACGAAAACCACTAAATTTGGAACAATTTGGACTATGGTGGAAGAAAATTCACTAAATTTGGAATAATTTGAATTTGGGTAACGGAGAGAGCTGGAAACCTAAAATTTAGAATGTTGGTCATTGACAGAGAGTTAGAAAGAAGGACCAAAGGGTTTTTGGTATTAAATTTAGTGGAGGTGACGGTATAGAGGTAGTCTTGAAAATGTAGAATTATGTGTTCGAAAAGTTCTAAATGGAATTACATGTGGAACCTGTACGTTTTTCCTAAAGTGTGGATTTCGGAAATTAGTGCTTATGTGTATGAAGAGTACTTAATGGTAATAAACTTGATATTAACAGCCTTAATCTGGATGTCAATTCCATGTGAATTTACTCGCTCTTTCCGTTCGCCTTATTCTGAACAACATTTTCCTGTGAATTTTTTTGCATTCTCGCTTTCGCCTTATTCTGAATGAAGTTCGAAAGCGAAAAAATCCGCTTTGGGGAAAAATTAGGTATTCTGAATTACAGGGAGTAGGAGAATGGGATGAAATTTTGTGCGAAAAATTTCGCTAATAAATTTAAAAGGGAGTTGACTACAAAAACATAAGTAATAACTATTTTTATGAAAAATATTTACACAATACTTATTCTATGACGATTTAGAATATTATAAATGATAGTAAGCTAATTTTAAACTAGAAAACAACTAAGAAAATGCCATTGGAAATCCCATTGATAACGATGCATGCTGAACCAAGTGTTGCCAAGAAATGTATGAAGGTAATAAGGCATATTTAAGTCGAGTTTGATTTTTGGTGACGAAATACAGACATTTTGGGTGAGGATCTGTCTCTCAAGAAAATATTTTAAAAACCCAAATTTGCCTGATGAGCCGCTTAAGAGTGAAAAATTTAAATAATAATTATGAAAGAACAAAAAAAAAATTTTTTTTTTCAAAAGAAAATCATGTTATGATTTTAAGAATTTGGGGAGATAAAATATCGGAATTAAATAAAAAGGCACACAATTATGTAGTGAAATAATAAACTGTGTATTAATTAATTAAATCGCAGATTCCTTCCTATTATTCGTTGTGTTTTTGCCATCATAAAAAAATGATCTTTTATTTGTAATCTATTGTAGTTGTTGCAACAAATTGCATCAAAACAATGAACAGCTGTTTCACATGCCATATTGTAGGTTGCCATATTTTCAAACTTTAATTTATTTTCTTTTAATTACAAAGCATTTATACAGCGGATTCTTGATATTTCACATTTGTATTGCTATATAGTTTAAATAACAATAAAAATTAACAATTTTTAATAACAAAAATCAATAAATAATATATTGAAAAATGTTACACAATTAAATTACAATGGGGCAACACACAATGCAACTTAAATTACAATATGGCCACACACATTGCAACTTAATTTACGATATGGCAACACGAATCTTTTTTTCAACCACCATTTTCGAAAACTCGAATCCGCATCTCGCATTTTTTGCATCTCCCTATTCATTCAGAATAAGGCGAGAATGTGAAAGCGAATTTTTTTTACATGCGAGATATCTCCCTAGCAAATATCCAGAATAAGGCTGTAAATGTAGGAATAGAGGTGGAATTCAGAACTATACGTTTTTGCTAAAGTGTGGATTTCGGAAAATAGTGCTTATGTGTATGAAGAGTACTTAATGGTAATAAACTTGATATTAAATGTAGGAATAGAGGTGGAATCAGAACTATAGTACAACTAATTATACGGTATTCACGATTTCCATAAGAAATATTTTTTATTCCCTTTCCGCATACGAAGTAGCGGGTACTTTGCTAGTATTTTCGATAAAACTTATTTTTATCATAGCCCTCATAAGCCATAAGGTTATGTGTATACAAATGTTCGCTGGGTTGTACATCGAAATTGTAAGTATGATTTACAATGATAGATTTAATTTAAAGCCCTAGGACTGGCAATTGGCCTACTTGAACACCTATTTGGCATTAGGGTAGATAAATAGACAATAAATTATATGCGCCATAAAACTGTACTGCACGTGTACATTAATTTAACATACTTATACACGTATGTATGTAATATGTTGCCTAAGAAATGAAAGGGTAGTATCGATATATTTGATTACACAAGATATTATAGTTGTTTTATAATTTAAAAAAAATCAAATTTTTACCAAAATCATGTAAATATTTATATTAACCTGTAAACATATACATTTATATAATAAAGACATATTTTGGGAGAGCAAAAGCAATTTAATTCTCATTCCTAGAAAGGGGCCATGACATATATATATATATATATATAACTTACGTGTATGTTCGTGATCGCTAAACTCAAAAACTACTGCACCGATTTTTACCAAATTGAATATACAGCCTCTATGGGGCATGAGGAGTTTTTCGGTGTAGTTTGAAGTTCATCTGACAAATGGCGCAATATTTAGTTTTGTTGTATTTTTGCACCCTAACTCAAGAACTAATACACCGATTTTTACCAAATTTTATGTATATGCTCTATGGGGCGTGAGGAGTTTTTCTGTTTAATTTTAAATTCGTCTGACATATGACGCGCGTTTAGCGATCACGAACATATATGTAATTGTACCCTTCACCACACTGTGGTACAGGGTATTATGTCTTTGTGCATATGTTTGTAACAGGCAAAAATAATCGAGATAGACCCATGGTTCCTTTTGAGAATATGCATAGAATCAGGTCGCATTTATGATCCGAATTGGATGAAATTTGGCACAGCTCATTCATTTGGCCCAAAGACGAACCCTATTGAAATTGGGGAAAATCGGTTCAGATTTAGATATAGCTCCCATATATATTTTCGTCCGATTTAAGATAAATGGTGCACCAAAGTCCCTATATATCTTTCGATTTGCACGAAATTTGGCACGGCGTACTAAATTAAGTCTAGCATGATGTGTGCAAAGTTTCGTGAAAATCGGTTCAGATTTAGATATAGCTCCAATATATAGCTTCGCCCGATTTTAGGTAAATAGTACACTAAAGTCCCTGAAAATATTTTGATTTGCACGAATTTTGGCATAGCGTACTGAGTTAAGTCTAGAATGATGTCTGCCAAGTTTCTTGAAAATCGGTTCAGATTTACATATATCTGCCATATATCTTCGTCCGATTCAAGGTAAATTGTGTACCAAAGTCCTTACATATCTTTCGATTTGCACGAAATTTGGCACAGCGTACTAAATTAAGTCTTGAATGATGTGTGCAACGTTTCGTGAAAATCGGTTCAGATTTAGATATAGCTCCCATATATAGCTTCGACCGATTTCAGGTAAATAGTCCACTAAAGTCCCTGGAAATCTTTCGATTTGCATGAAATTTGGCACAGAGTAATGAATAAGATCGAGAATGATGTCTGTCAAGTTTCGTGAAAATCGGTTCAGATTTAGATATAGCTCCCATATATATTTTCACCCGATTTAAGGTAATTGGTGCACCAAATACACTATATATCTTTCGATTTGTACGAAATTTGGCATAGCGTACTGAATTGTGTCTATAATAATGTGTGTTAAGTTTAATGAAAATCGGTTCAGATTTAGATATAGCTCCCATATATAGTTTCGCCCGATTTTAGGTAATTGGTGCATCGAAGCCTTAGAAATCTTTTCATTTGCACGAATTTTAGCATAGCGTACTGAATTAACGCTAGAATGACGTGTGCTAAGTTTCGTGAAAATCCGTTCAGATTTAGATATAACTTCCATATATATTTTCGTCCGATTTTATGTAACCAAAGTCCCTATATATCTTTCGATTTGCACGAATATTGGAATAGAGTACTGAATTAAGTCTAGAATGATGTTGCTAAGCTTCGTGAAAAGATCTTGTGCAATATAAATTAGTCTCTGGCAAGTTTTCCTAAAATCGGTTCAGATATATATATATATATATATATATATTACAAAAACGCGTCGTCTGTTAGGATACATATCGACGCCTCCGAGCCATAGTATGCTAAGTCTGAAAAGTGCGTTTTTCAGTAGAAGCTTTCAAAGAATGGAAGTTCCTTTAATCGTGCGTGCCATGCTAAGTACATTTTTGCTCATAACTTTGGTTTGGATTGGCCGATGATGACCAAAATTTCAGTGAATGTAAATTAAGGACCGTAGTATTTAAAAACGTAAAGAACTTTAAAACATGCTAAGTCGACTTAGCATACTATGATTCGGAGGCGTCGATATGTAGAATATACCCAAAGTGGTGAAGGGTATCATATAGTCGGCCCAGTCCGACTTTACTATTTATACCCTACACAACTATGTTGTCAGGGTATTATAGCTTTGTGCAGCCCCAAAAGTTTGTAACGCCGCGAAATATTGGTCCTAGACCCACCTTTAAGTATACCGATCGTCATATCTCGACTAGCTGAATCGATCTAGACATGTGTGTCCGTCCGTCCGTCCGTCCGTCCGTCTGTCCATTATAATTTGTAAACACGATACAGGCCACAGTTATGGACCAATCTTCACGAAATTTTGCATGTAGGATGGGTTCTGGCCAATGAAGACCCCTATTGTTTTTGGGAAAGATCGGTTAATATTTAGGGGATGAAATGGACCAAATACTAAATTTTTGTCGGTTTTTCTGGTCGCTCCAGAGGCCGCAACAATGGTCCGAACATCGTGAAATTTTGCATAGAGAAGCGGATCGGGTCAAAGAATAAGCATGCCAGTTTGGAGAAAGATCGGTCAATATTTAGCGGGTCAAATTGACCCTGACTTTTGTGTGAAAAATTTGTATTCTATAGCGTATATATTTACCCCTGAAGGACATAGACCCGAGAAGTTGATATTATATCCTAGAGGAGTGGTTGACCTTTCAATTGAGACCAAATATATTGTTGTATGTGCTCGGATGTGGGAGTTACACCTAAGTATTTACAGGTATCTCCGTATTCGTATATTATTTAGTAACCCATTATCACTCTGGAGAGAGGAACTATAGCGCTGATCGCTTTGAAATGTTCCATGAGGTTACAGTTATGGTCAAGGACAACGCCTATAATTTTCGGTGATGATCAGATAATAATTTTGGAATGAAGTGGACCGAAAACATAATTTTTATACCCTACACAACTATGTTGTCAGGGTATTATAGCTTTGTGCAGCCCCAAATGTTTGTAACGCCGCGAAATATTGGTCCTAGACCCACCTTTAAGTATACCGATCGTCATATCTCGACTAGCTGAGTCGATCTAGACATGTGTGTGGTCCGTCCGTCCGTCCGTCCGTCTGTCCATTATAATTTGTAAACACGATACAGGCCACAGTTATGGACCAATCTTCACGAAATTTTGCATGTAGGATGGGTTCTGGCCAATGAAGACCCCTATTGTTTTTGGAAAAGATCGGTTAATATTTAGGGGATGAAATGGACCAAATACTAAATTTTTGTCGGTTTTTCTGGTCGCTCCAGAGGCCGCAATTATGGCCCAAACACCGCGAATTTTTGCATGGAGAAGGGGATCGGGCCAGAGAATAAGCATGCATGTTTTGATAAAGATCGGTCAATATTTAGCGGGTCAAATGGACCCTGACTTTTGTGTGAAAAATTACAAAATTTGTATTCTATGGCATATATATTTACTCCTGGAGGATGTTGATAGCATATCCAAGAGGAGTGGTTGGCCTTTAAATTGATACCAAATATAGTGATGTATCTACTCAGATGTGGGAGTTACAGTCAAATATTTACAGGTGCTTACGTATTCAGATATTATTTAGTAACCCATTACCGCATTAGAGGGAGAAATATCGCGCTGATGGCTTTGAAATTGTTCATGTGGTTCCAGTTATGGTCAAGAACAACGCCTATAATTTTCGGTGATGATCAGATTAACATTTTGGGATGAAATGGACGGAGAATATAATTTTTTGTGTGTTTTCGAGTAGAGTATAATCCAAAAATCACAACACAACTCACCGTGAAGGTAATCTGGACAAGTAATTAGAAGGACTGTACTGAATATTCGAAAATAGTAAGGAAGAGGTGTTGTTAACCTCTAATCGGACAAGAGGGGGCAAATATCACGAAATATTACTCAGACTCGGAATAAACATCCTCAGAAAGTTAGAGTTCGTGGTAGTTGTGTAGGGTATCGTATGGTCGGCCCCGTCCGACTATACTGCTCCGCTCACTGGTTTGTGTTATTTTCGAGTCGATCTATAGACCTCAAATGAAAGCCGAACATCACAACACAACCCACGGTGAAGGGAATCTGGACAATAGCTGTACTGAATACTCGTCATATTCGGAAAATATGTCAGTGTGAGGAAGAGGTGCTGTTTACCTCTAATCGGGCCAGAGGGTGCAAATATCACGAAATATTGCCCAGTCTCGGAATAAACATCCGCAGAAAATTTGAGTTCCGTGGTAGTTGTGTAGGGTATCGTATGGTCGGCCCCGTCCGACTATACTGCTCCGCTCACTGGTTTTCTTTCTGGTTTATATATATATATAGAGATTTGGGAAGTATGAATATCTAAATTCGAATCCTACATGGAGACAATTGCGCATTAGATGCTCTAGGTGTCTAACTTATATATGTCGTTATTGTATCACAAATATATTTCTCATGATGTAAAAAATGTTTCCATCTATTTGACACACATTTTTCTACGGTTGTTTTTGACTGCTGTGAGAAGAGTTTTGCCAAAGAAAATTTTGGAGAAACATAAAAAAGTCGGAGATTGAAGTACTCGAATGTTATATATATATATATATATATATAGTTATTGGTGAGAAGCCTCTCGATCTTCATCGTGTTGCCTGGCGGAGACACTAGACCTTATTATATCCCAATATGCAATCCATCTAGCACTATTGAGGGGTGATTAATGTTGGGAGTTAACGAAATACCAAAAGCTGAAGAAACACTGGTAGAAAAGTAGGGTCAGGACCTTGAACATAACGGAAATGACTATTGACTATTATATGGAGGCTTTGTACTATTGCAAATGTTCTGTATAGAAGTTGCTTACCTACAAAAATCACGAAATACAAAATGTAGTTACTTCGGTTGGAAAATGCTTTGGGTAAACGATGTTCAGTCACCTTTGATCCATTGTATACATCCTGAGTACCTGAAAAGGAAAGAATAGAGGAAATTAAATAAGTAAAAACGTTGTATTGTTCGGCAGGTCCGAACTTTTTATACCCTCTACCTTGAGGTGTACATTTAAAATATCTGTAATCATTCGGGACCTTAGAAATATGGCGGGCTACGGGCCATTATAAGTTTTTGCTAGTAAGGTTTTCTTTGAGTGTAGCTACAAAAAAAAAAAAAAATTAACAAATTTTGGCACGAAGATTTTTTTCCTAATGTGAATTCAAAATACCATATTACTACCAATTCGGTTGAACAACCTTTCCAAACTCTTCAAAATAATTAAATTTGAAAGGGATCGTCATATAAGGGGCCATACTATAAAATAGACCAATGTTGACCATTTTTATATCCTCCACCAAATTGTGTGGCGTGTGTTAAATTTTTCATTCCGTTTGCAACACCTCAAAATAATCACCGGAGACCCCAGAATAAAATTATATGTCGATTTTCTGTATGTTGAAATCACTATATATATCGCAATATTTAAGAGAGAGCTCAGAAATTTGACATGGACATTGCTAGTATTACTAGGATGTTTGGTATTGCGTGGATTTTTTAAAAAATATTTTTTCAAGAGCCAACAGAAGGTGTGCATTTTTTTAAGAATAAGGCAAATATTCGGTATTTTGGACACGTTTTTCCACCGAATTCTCTGAATTTTGGTATTAATATTGATTAATATTGACCCAAGTTTCAGTGTAGCATCTATATAACGATATCCCCCAATATTTGCTATTTTGGACACGTTTTCTAACCGAATTGGCTGTAATTTAGCATTTTGGGTTCTCATTAAATAATACATATCCGTATTAAAAACCAGTGAGCGGAGCAGTATAGTCGGACGGGGCCGACCATAGGATACCCTACACAACTTCGACGACTTTCTATGGTTCCATATTCAGAGCTTGGACAATATTTCGCGATATTTGCACCCTCTACACCGACTAGATGTCAACAAATATTTCTAATATTCAGTAGACGAGGGCTGTACTTGTTCAGATTCTCTTTACCGTGGGTTATGTTGTGATGTTGAGCTTTCAATTGTGGCCTGTAGATCGACTTGAAAAAAAAACACAAAAAAATTAAGTTTTTGGTCCACTTCAATATTATTATCTGATCATCACGGAAAATTATAGACATTGCCATTGATCATAACTAGAACCTCATGGAACTATCAACTTCTCGGCTCTATGTCCTTCAGTAGTAAATATATACGCTATAGAATACAAATTTTTTCATTTTTCACACAAAAGTCAGGGTCCATTTGACCCGCTAAATATTGACCGATCTTTATCAAAATAGGCATCCCCTTCTCCATGTAAAAATTCGAGATGTTTGGGCCATAATTGCGGCCTCTGGAGCGACCAGAAAAACCGACAAAAAATCCATTTCATCCCCAAAATATTAACCGATCTCTACCAAAAACAATAGGGGTCTTCATTGGACCGAACCCATCCTACATGAAAAATTTCGTGAAGATCGGTCCATAACTGTGGCCTGTATCGTGTTTACAAATCATAATGGACAGACGGACGGTCGGACACACATGTCTAGATCGACTCAGCTAGTCGAGATATGACGATCGGTATACTTAAAGGTGGGTCTAGGACCAATATTTCGCGGCGTTACAAACTCTTGGGGCTGCACAAAGCTATAATAATTGTTCACATTGACCCAAGTTTCGGGATATCACCCATATAACCGTACCCTCAATATTCGGTATTTAGGGATCATTAAATAATACATATCTATATTAAAAACCAGTGAGCGGAGCAGTATAGTTGGACGGGGCCGACCATATGATATCCTACGAGCCTGGTATATTTCCGAATATTCAGTACATCCATTCTAATTACTTGTCCAGATTCCCTTCACCGTGGGTTGTGTTGTGATTTTCTGCTTGTGGTCAATATATTGTCTCGAAAAAAAACGCAAAAAAATTTAGTTTTCGGCCCACTTCACCCCAAAATTTTAATGTGATCATCAGCGAAAATTACAGACGTTGTCGTTGACCATACCTGGATCCTCAAGGAAAATTTCAAAGCGATCAGCACTATATTACCGCCCTCAAGTGTGGTAATGGTTTATTACATAATATCTAAATACGTAAGCAGCTATAAATATTTAAGTGTAACTCCCACATCCAAGTACATACGACAATATAATTGGTATCAATTTAAAGGTCCAAACTCCTCTTTGATATACTGTCAATTTATCGGTTCTATGTCCTTCAGGAGTAATTATATATGTCAAAGAATAGAAATTTCGTCATTTTTCACATAAAAGTGTGGACCCATTTGACCCGCTAAATATTGACCGATCTTTATCAAAACATGCATGCTTATTTTTTGGCCCGATCCCCTTCTCCATGCAGAAATTGGCGATGTTTAGGCCATAATTGTGGCCTTTGGAGCGACCAGAAAATCAGACAAAAATAAAGTTTTTGGTCCATTTCATCCCCTAAATATTAACCGATCTTTTCAACAGGGGTCTTCATTGGACAGAACCCATCCTACATGCAAAATTTCGTGAAGATTGGTCCATAACTGTGGCCTGTATCGTGTTTACAAATTATAATGGACAGACGGACGGACACACATGTCTAGATCGATTCAGCTGACGATATATGACGATCGGTATACTTAAAGGTGGGTCTAGGACCAATATTTCGCGGCGTTACAAACTCTTGGGGCTGCACAAAGCTATAATACCCTGACAACATAGTTGTGTAGGGTATAATTATTAACATTGACCCAAGTTTCAGGGTATTCCCCAATATAACCGTACCTTCAACAATTGGTAATTTAGGGATTTTGTCAATTTTAACAAACGTGCCAAAACTTTCCAACTCCCAGCAAATTGCCAATATGTGAAAAATGTAAATACTCTATCAGACAGACATGGCTAAACCGATATCAAATATTGACCTCAATTAAAATTTTTGATTTCGTATGTACGATGGAAATTGTGTGACAAATAATTTATTTTCGTCGCCAACTTTGACAACATTTTCACACACGTTGTAGTGTAAAACCAAGAAATTCTTAGGAATATTCAAAAACGTGTGTAACCACAACTTTTAGAATATTTGGGATACCTGTTTTAAAAATCTAATAAATATATCACTTGATTATTCATAGAAATAACAAGTAACTTTTATAATTTTATGATATTTCTCCACGAAAAAAGGCAAAAGACACAATATTTTAAAAATGGGTAAAAAATTGAAAATAGCCTCTAATTATACCCTCAATTTTATGTGTTTATCAAATTTTATGGTTAGTTAGAAAAATATCCAGCGCGCCAGTAGACAGATAGTGTTAAAATTAAATAGACGCACAGAGGAGGGGAGGGGGTAGTGTAAACAAATTTAAAAAACCACCAAAAGATATTTCACATCATATTATTTTTTTTTTTTTGAGGTTTCAATTCTTTGTAGCATTTCACACATTCAACACACACAGAGAGGGCTCAAAACTATTTTCAAAAAGAAGAGATTAAACAAAATCATGGGAAAATATTTCAGTGGCCCATTAGCACTATGATAAAAAATGACAATAGCAACAGCAGCAGCAACAACAATCCCAAACTAACCAACAACAATCACACAACACCGTCACTGACACATCCCCACCCCTAAACCAAAAAAAACAACATGTCAATAATTTTCGCTTTGATATTTGCGTATCATTTGAAGACGAATATCGACGAAGGAATATGACATTTGCTGCTGTTGGCTAAATGCTATTGTAAACAAACATTTACACACTTAACACAGTGTATACTCGTATGCCATATTAAATGACATGGACGTGGCATGGGAGTAGACCATGGTTAGGGAGATGTTGAACTGAGATGAAATCGATCTGGGCAATTTTGCTAACAGTAGTACAATTTTCAATCGACGTGGCTGGAATTTCGTATTTATACCCCTCACCGCACTGTGGTACAGGGTATGTCTTTGTGCAAATGTTTGTAACAGGCAAAAGGAATCGATATAGACCCATAGTTCCTTTTGAGAATATGCATAGAATCAGTCGATTTACGCATGTCCGTCCATGTATTTTTGTGAACAAAATACAGGTCGCATTTATTATCCGATTTGGATGAAATTTGGCACAGCTCACTTATTTGGCCCAAGGCCGAACCCTATTGAAATTGAGAAAAATCGGTTCGGATCTAAATATAGCTCTTGTATATAGTTTCGTCCGATTTAAGGTAAATGGGGCACACAAATCCTTACATATCTCTCGATTTGGACGAAATTTGGCACAGAATACTGAATTAGGTCCAGAATGATGTGTGCAAAGTTTCATGAAAATCGACTCAGATTTAGATATAGCTCCCATATATAGTTTTGTCCGATTTTATATAAATTGTGCACCAAAGTCCGTATATATCACTCGATATGCACGAAATTTGGTACAGGATACTGATTTGAGTCTAGAACGATGTGTGCCAAGTTTCGAGAAAATCGGTTCCGATTTATATATAGCCTCCATATATATATTTTCGTCCGATTTAAGGTAAACGGGGCACCAAAGTCCCTATATATCTTTCGATATACAGGAAATTTTGCATAGCGTACTGAATTAAGTCCAGAATGATGTGTGCTAAGTTTCGTGAAAATCGGTTCAGATTTAGATATAGCTCCCATATATAGTTTTGTCCGATTTTATATAAATTGTGCACCAAAGTCCGTATATATCACTCGATATGCACGAAATTTGGTACAGGATACTGTATTGAGTCTAGAATGACGTGTGTTAAGTTTCGAGAAAATCGGGTCAGATTTAGATATAGTTTCCATATATATTTTCGTCTGATTTAAGGTAAACGGGGCACCAAAGTCCCTATATATCTTTCGATTTACAGGAAATTTTGCATAGCGTACTGTACTAGGTCTAGAATGACGTGTGTTAAGTTTCGAGAAAGTCGGGTCAGATTTAGATATAGTTTCCATATATATTTTCGTCTGATTTAAGGTAAACGGAACACCAAAGTGCCTATATATCTTTCGATTTACAGGAAATTTTGCATAGCGTACTGTATTAGGTTTAGAATGACGTGTGTTAAGTTTCGAGAATATCGGTTCATATTTACATATAGCTTCCATATATATTTTCGTCCAATTTAAGGAAAATGGCTTCAGAGTCCCTATATATCTTTCGATTTGCACGAAATTTGAATTATGTCCAGAATGATGTGTGCTAAGTTTCTGAAAATCGGTTCAGATTTAGACATAGCTCCCCTATATAGTTTTGTCTTGTCTTTGATTTGCACGAATTTCGGCGTAGCGTATTAAATTAAGTCTAGAATGACGTGTTCTAAGTTTCCTGAAAATCAATTCTGATTTAGGTATATCTTCCATATATAGTTTCGCCTGATTTTAGGTAAATGGTGCACCAAAGTCCCTGCTAATCTTTTGATTGGCATAAATTTTGGTATAGCGTACTAAATTAAGTCTAGAATGATGCGTGCTAAGTTTCGTGAAAATCGGTTCAGATTTAGATATAGCTTCCATACATAGTTTCGTCCGATTTTAGGTAAATGGTCTCTGAAAATCATTCGATTTGCACGAATTTTGGCATAGCGTATTGAATTAAGTCTAGAATGATGTGTACACCGACTTTAAATAAATTGTGCACTAAAGATGGTAAGTTTGCTTCAAATCAGTTCAGATATAGATATATCGTAGCTTCCATATAAAATTTCGACTTACTTATTGAGATTAAATTTTAAACAGTGCAGCATACCGAATAGCGTGTGTCAAGTTTGCTTTAAATCGATTTACACAAATCTGTCCCACTGTGCGCAAACGACTCTAAACTTGCCCAAATCAAATGAAATTTAGCATAGGTTCCAGAATGTCATAAAAATCACATGTCAAAATTCCTTAAAAAAGGCGACGTCTTTTCGGATACATATGTTAAATATGCCCAAAATGGTGAAGGGTATCATATAGTCGGCCCAGTCCGACTTTACTACTTTCCTTACTGGTTTTTAAATTGCATTGGATCTCCCTCTTTCGGTATGTTAAAGTTCATAACCACCCAGTCTGTATAGCTTCTATATGTCGACGATTTGAGGTATATTTAATATGTCCCAGAAAGGTATAAGATTGAATATGCTCATTTTGGTATTTTGCTGTTCTCAAAAAATCATTGAAATCTATTATATTTTAATTTTATCAGCATAAAAAAAATAATATTTAAATATTGACAATATTGTATGCCCATTTGGAATGTATTTAACAAACAATTTCTGCAAAAGAGCCACCCACCCACACCACTTCGTTGCTTCTTGTTTTCATCAGTTTTTTTTTGTTCGCACACATCAGTGGCAATATCGTGTGATATACCTACTTGTATCTGAAGTGCGTCGAATACGAAGTACCATGGCTACTACTGCCACTGCTTGCGACTTCGTAGCCTTCCGTCGTCTTTAGTTGTTTGGCGTTTTGCGCTACTCTCAGGCGGGTGTTAATTGGCTTCGTTTCACAAATGTCGCACTTATTATTTACACAATTTGTTATTGACTTTAGCGATTTTGAGTTTCTTTTCGGATGGGCTTATGGAAATATTTTCCCCCTTCAGCATATGGCTGTGTAAATGTGAGAATATTGAAAAAAAAACAAAATTTTCGCACAAAATTTCACATTTAAAAGTTTTTTTTGGGACAAAAATTGTTTTAAAATGTTATTGCTTTAAAAGGGGCAAATTAAATAGATCAATATTTGAGAATGGTGACAATAAATCGAGTTCGCCAAATCTCTCTGCCAAGTGCGTAGAAATCTTTCTCGATGTTGAGATATTGTTTAAATCAAATAGAGATAATCAATTAGCATGGTAATACATTAATTACAATTGGTAATGATTGTTTAAAATTAGTTTTTTTTGGCTATAGCAAATTAGTTGCAAATTTATTTTGAAAAACCATAAGCGAAGCAATATTGTGGGACGGACCGATCATATGATAGGCGACAACAAAAAGCAGAGAACGAAAATTTCTGAAGATCTAATTCCCGACGCGGGACACTTTTTCGCGACATTTGTACCCTCTAGTATGTTAAGGGTAATATTAGTTTGGGGAAAAAGAGATGATTTGTTGCCATTTTAAAGGTAATTTCATAAAGCCTCTTTCATAGGAGTCCTGCTATTTAAGTACAAAAAAATCTATTAGTCGATTTTCACAATCACAATCCTCCCTAGATAAATTTTTTTATCATTAAAGAAATTTTGCAATACAAGTCCGGGCAGTATGGCGGATGCATTAAAACATCCCAACCAAACTCCCGAAGTTTCTGGCGAGTCACTGTAGATGTGTGTGTCCCAGCGTTGTCCTGGTGGAACACGACACCTCTCCTGTTGGCCAATTCTGGCCGTTTCTTGTCAATTGCAATCTTCAAACGGCCCAGTTTTTAACAGTAGAGATCAGAATTTAGCGTTTGGCCATATGGAAGCAACTCATAATAAATAATCCCCTTCCCAATCTTGACGAAATTTTGTATGTAGGATAGGGTCTGGCCAATGAAAAAGATCGGTTTATATTTAGGAGATGAAATGGATCAAATAATTTATTTTTATAGGTTTTTTGGTCGCTCCGCAATTATGGCCCAAACATCACGAAATTTTACTTGGAGAAGGGGATCGGGCCAAAGAATAAGCATGGCTGTTTTGATAAAGATCGGTCAATATTTACCAGATCGAATGGACCCCGACTTTTGTGTGAAAAATGACAAAATTTGTATTCTATAGCGTATATATTCACCCCTGAAGGACATAGACCCGAGAAGTTGGTAGTGCATAGAATAGGAGTGGTTGATCTTTAAATTTATACTAAAAATATTTATAGGTGCGTATTCAGATATTATTTACGTATTCAGATATTATTTAGTAACCCAATACCACACTAGAGGGCGAAAATATAGCGCTGCTTGCTTTAAAATGTTCCATGAGGTTCCAGTTAGAAGCCGAACACAACAACACAACCCACAGTGAAGGGAATTGGACAAGTAATTAGAAGGGCTGTACTGAACATTAGTAATATTTGTTGACCTCTTGATGGTCAAGATGATCCAAACATCGCGAAATATTACGCAAGCTCAGAATATAGAACCACAGAAAGTGCGATTTTCGTTGAAGTTGTGTGGGGTATCAAATGGTCGACTATACTGCTCCGCTTACTGGTTCATATGAAATCATGTGTACGTTGGTGGAGCAGCTCCACCTTTAAGATTCAGATTTTTATACCCTTCGCCACACTGTGGCACAGGGTATTATGTCTTTGTGCATATGTTTGTAACAGGCAAAAGGAAAGGAGATAGACACATGGTTTCTTTTGAGAATATGCATAGAATCAATTTTTAAGTCAATTTATGCATGTCCGTCCATCTGTCCGTCTGTTGGTGTTAAATTGTAAACAAAGTACAGGTCGCATTTATAACCGAATTGGATGAAATTTGGAACAGCTCATTTATTTGGCCCAAGGACAAACCCCATTGAAATTGGGAAAAATCGGTTCAGATATAGCTCTTATATATATTTTCGTCCGATTAGTGCACCAAAGTCCCTATATATCTTTCGATTTGCACGAAATTTGGCATAACGTACTTAATTGAGCGCAGAGTGATGTCTGCCAAGTTTCGTGAAAATCGGTTGAGATCTACATATAGCTCCCATATATATTTTCGTCCGATTTAATGTAAAAGGTGCACCAAAGTCCCTATATATCTTTTGATTTCCACGGAATTTGCCATAGCGTGTGTGCAGATTTTCGTGAATATCGCTTCGGATCTAGATATTTTCGTCCGATTTAATGTAAATAATGTACCAAAGTTCTAATATTGCATAGCGTGCTGAATTTAGTCCAGAATTGTGTGTGACAAGTTTCGTGAAAATCTGTTGAGATATAGATATAGCTCCTTTATATTATCGATTGATTTTAAATAATTGACGCACCAAGGAACCAGTATATGGCTGATAGTAACAAAACGTACTGAAATTAGTATATATTTTCGTCAGATTTAAGTAAATTGTACATCAAACTCCTCATGTTGCGTTTTCTAGAAGTACAGAAGTACAAATAGTCTGCCCCGACCGACTTTACTACTTTCCTTACTGGTTATATAACCGATTTCATGAAAATTGTGCACCAAATAATCACCGTTTGTCCGCTTGAGATAGTATTTTGGACAGGGCATTTTAATTGGTTCAAATATCTATTGAGATCATATATTTAATTTTGTCCAATTCTATGTCAATGATTCTCCAAAGATGCTTTGTCTGTTCTATCGACGTGAGAAAGGTATCATATATTCGTGAAAGGTATCATATATTCGTCCCCGTTGTCTGGAAGATCTTTAAAATCTTTATTATATAAGATAAAGAGCATTTTATTTTGTCTTTTGCCCACAGAAGATCTAGAAGTCACATATTATCTATCGAAACTCAGAGCTCTTACACTGGATTCGATGGTTTTTTCATTCTGAATGGACCTAAAAATATAAATAAAAGGCTATTCTATAAAAGAGGTATTCTATTACAGGTCATACAGGTCTATAATCTACTACAGAAGACCTTGAGATATATAGATGTTCAGATCTTGGTCTTGTATATATAAGTCCTCTAGGTCTACTATAGAAGAACTGGATTTTATTCAATCTCTATGACAACACTTCACTACAACTCATACAATACCATAATCAACCTGTTGCTAAATAAATACGAGTAGTCATGTCTCACGAGTAAATATTACTACCGATCTTGTTCGTCGCATTTGTTATGTTCAGCGTGTGGGTAAATTTGATGCTTACTTTTCTTGTTGTTGTCATTCTCATCGGCACTTGTTTTTCGTGTTCAATTGTCTGGTGGGAGGGGACCTTGCTTCTGTTGTGTGTGTGTTCGTGTGCGTCAACCAATCACAGAGTTGTAAAGGCGGAACGTTACTAAATTACTCTTAATTGATTTTAACGAAGAGCTGCAACCAATCATCATAGAGATTTCTATATATTTTAGCTGTGTCGTATAGTGTGTATGTGCGTAAAATATTATAAAATATGCGTTGTGGCAAAACAGGTACATACATATATTAATAGTCACATGTGTGCGCTATTCCGATCATATGTTCAGTTTTAGAACAGTATTCGATATTAGTTGAGATTGAAGAATATATGAACATTATTTATATATAATTGCTTGGACTCCGACCACAAAATTAATTAGAGGAGGTGAAGATCAACAATAGTGGACGTTCTAGCGAAGCCAAAATGAGATTTCCATGGGGTATAGTAGTATATATTTAAGTTGACCCCATGGTAATTTGATAAATCTCTCATATGGGTCATAACTTGTTTTTCTCAAAATAAGAAAATCTGGAAAAATATTTTTGTCTGTATTGAAAAATTAATATTCAGTTCAAGAAGAGAACTTTTTGGGATAGGTTATGAGTGTTAAAGACATTACCAAACGAGTAAGGAAAGTAGTAAAGTCGGACTGGGCCGACTATATGATATTCTACATATATATCCTAATGGACGTCGCCTTTCCGAGGGAACATTGAACGAACTTAAATATGTGATTTTTATCTAACTAACTGATATCAATCCGTACATATATTCTGAAACCTATGCTATGTTTCATTTCATTCGACCAGATTTGGAGTCGTTTGCGTATAATGGGACAAATTTCGTGCAAATCGAAATATATAGGGACTTTGGTGCACCATTTACCTTAAATCAGACGAAAATATATATCGGAGCTATATCCAAATCTGAACCGATTTTCAGGAAACTTAACACACATCATTCTAGATTCATTACTAATTCATTACGCTGTGCCAAATTTCGTGCAAATCGAAAGATATATAGGGACTTTGGTGCACCATTTACATGAAAATCGGACGAAAATATATATGGGAGCTATATCTAAAACTGAACCGATGAATTACAATACGAATTACAATAAGTGACCTATGATAAATTTCTTCCAAATCGGATCATGAATGCGACCTGTACTTTGTTCTCAAAAATACATGGACGGACAGACGTGCATAAATCGACTCAGAAAGTGATTCTATACCAGAGTTGAACAGAACTAAATTGAGAGTAAGTATGTGAGAGAGTAACTGAGAGATAATCATCAAAAATTACTGAGGAAAAGAGACAAAAAGAGAATACCTATTTAGCAATCACCGCTATCGTACTATTTTGTGCATTAGTGTTCTATACATATTCTCAAAAGGAACCATGGGTCTATCTCGATTCCTTATGCTTGTTACAAATATATGCACAAAGTACCACAGTGTGGTGAAGGGTATAAAAATGGGACTGAAAGGTAAATCTAATGGAAAGGGAGTTTAGCTTCAAATAATATCTAAAAAATCTCACAAAATCCAATCTCCTAAAACTCACATATTTACTACACACATATTTATTTGAAATTCTAAAGCAAATGTGTTGCAACTAACCATCGAACTCCAAAGTAGCAGAAACCATTTGTTTTCATTTAATCATAAAATGAGAAACAAAATTAATGCCCCAACGACGACAACAGCAACAACAACAATAACAACACGGCTAATATTAAAGATGATCCAATTTCATATGCTGCAACAACAACAACAGCATCAACGAAAACATATCTCAAACAAAATGATGAATGTGATATGTTTTGTATGCAATTTAATCGCAGTGTTCCATCCATTCTACATATAATTTCCGAGAGCCAAGATAGCGCCAAGTGCTTGTCGTTCTGCTACCGCTTGTCGGCTTAGATCAAACAGCAAAGTTTTTGTGATTTCATGGCAAGTAGCAAATTTGCCGGGTGAGTCTAGAAGTCTGTCGGTATTTCGGACTAAATTTTCATTTGCCAGGCAGGCGGACAGTCAGTCCGTCAGGCTGCCAGCCACCCGCCATATGTCAGTGCTGACAAAATGTTTCCGTTTTGATCGAACATTCGCATGAATTCAATGTGAATATAATTTGTGTATTTCCCGGTAAATAAAGAATATTTTTTTATAATGTTGATTTGTATAAGAAATTTTAAGAAATTTAAAGAATAAAAATGTGTTAGTCCAAATGTTGGCCATTTGTGAGGGAGTTAATAGAAGGATTGGACCGAAAAGTTCAATCTTCAAACTCTATAATGTTTATAGACGTCTAAGTTATCTAGAGACATTATAACGTATTTATTTTCTATTCACCTTAATGGAGACTATAAAACTTCAAGGGATTATATGTGGCAGACCTCTCGGTTTTCTTAGAAAATATAAATCAACTAAATTTTCTGTGTTTTCTACAGAAAATATAATTCTTGTAGACCTTATAGATAATAGAATATAGTAGAAAATATGACAGCTGTAGGTAACAATAGAAGATGTCGAATTTTTGTGCCTTCCATAGATAAATGAAGAACTTCAGGTATTGTATAAATAATACAAGACCTCCCAGTCTTCTATAGAGAATATTAGAACAGTAGTTTTTTTAAATCCCCACATATTATGACCCTAGAAAAATATTACTTAAGAATTCCCCAACTTGTGTAGACATTCCAAAAATATGTTCAAATCAGTGAGCGGGGCAGTATAGTCGGACGGGCACAACTACCACGAAAATCTAACTTTCTGCGGTTCTATAGCCTGAACCTAGTAATATTTCGGGATATTTGCACCCTGCTGTCCGATTATAGGTCAACAGCTTCATTTTCTAACCTGGCATAATTTCCAAATCTGGTTTTCCCGAGGTGAATATTTACGCCATAAAATATATGTGATGTTCTGCTTATAGTAATGGCCTCTATAGCAACTAGAAAATCTGATAAAAATAAAGTTTTCTGTTCATTGTACGCCGCAAATATCATATCAACATCACCGAAATTTATAGGCATCGTTCTTGACAAAAACCGGAATTTCATGTAAAATTTAAATTGCTGCTGGACCAATTTATCTTACCCTGACAACATAGCTGTGTAGGATATAAAAACTCCCCTCCTAGAATAATCGCCAAAAATATTACAGTCACATCGGTGAAAAAATGGGTCTAAAACACTTAAAATACCGAAAATGGGTCGAGTCCTTTATATGGGGGGCTACTACCAATTATTAAACCCTTGTGATATTGAAGCTAGGTCAAAACATGAACATTTTCTTCACAAATATTCTGCAAAGACGATTTGAAACCAGAAAATCAGATTACAACCACTTCGGCTGAAAATACAGATTAATAGTCCAAAATACTGAAAATGTGGCTAACCTTTATATGAGGGAGTTACCCAAAACATGGACTTATAGATATAATTTTCAGAACAGACACCAAAAATACGGAACACTAAATCTGGAGCCCCATATCTGAATTCCATGCTTCGGCTGTAGGGAGATAACTCCAAAAAGCGGAATAAATCAATTAAGTATTTTAATATAAATAAGGGAAAAAGCGTTAAGTTCGGCCGGGCCGAACTTTGGATACCCTAGAATACCATAGATATACTGACAGATACTTGAAATGAAAATATAGGGAACATACCAAAAAGTGAACCTATACCGATAATTCTACAAACCGGTTTATGTAAACCATTGTGTAGGCCAAATACAAATTTCAGTCATTTTTAATGAAACCACAAAGCGTGGACTGATACTAATAACGTATGGTAGAATTAGATTACATACTGTAGGAATAAGCGAATATTTGGGGTTATAGTTATATGAGGGCTATACCTAATTAATGACCGACATATGTCAATTTCGAACCAAATATTTTTGTTTTGTGTCTCAATTCTTCCCTCAGTTGTATAATTATATGGGAGAGATGCCTAAATGCTGGCCGATATATTTCATTATCGTCAGGTTGGAGTTTTTTTATCAACACAGAATTCGATAATTTGAAGGGTAAAACTGAATATTTGAGTAACGACTATCCCCTATACTATACTACTATGGGGACAACCCCAACACACGGAACTAATCAGCTAACTATTTTAATATAAGAAGGGGGTTATATGGGAACTAACCCTAAAAGGGGGCGAACATTCATAAGTTTTGGTAGGATTTGATACTATATGCGACTACAAAATACAAAATTACAGGGAATTCGTTTGAAAAAATACCGAAATTTGGGAGTGCCCTTATATGGGGGCTACCCGAAAAAATGGACCTATATTTATAATTTATAGTGGAGAAATTTGGTACCCAAAAAGAACCCAATGTACCAAATTTCAGTGAATTCGGTTGAAAAGAGCGTACAAGAATCCCAAAATATCGAAAATTGGGCGGTAACCTTATATAGGGGCTATGCCTAAACGTGGACCGATATAGCCCATCTTCAAGAATCCCAAAATATCGCAAATTGGGCGGTAACCTTATATGGGGGCTATGCCTAAACGTGGACCAATATAGCCCATCTTCGAACATGACCTGCCTGCAGACAAAAGATTTTTCTATGCAAAATTTTGGCGATCTATCTCAATTCCTTCAGAAGATAGCGTGATTACCACAGACGGACGGACAATGCTACATCGTCTTAGAATTTTACTCTGATCAAGATCGATGAGTTACAAACAGTTATATGAGGACTACACCCAAAATATGGGGCGAATATAAATAATTATTGGGAGGGAGATTAGTATATGACTACATAATACCAAACTATAGAGAATTTGGTTGAAAATGCGCTCAAACCTTCAAATTGTATGTGGAGAAATTTGGTACCCAATAAGAACCCAATTACCAAACTTCAGAGAATTCGGTTGAGCCCCAAAATATCAAAATATCGTCGTAGAATTTTACGCTGATTAAGCATAAATATACTCTATAGGGTCGGAACATAATATACCATCCATACTATGGAGGAGGGAGGAACCCAATTACCAAATTTCAGAGAATTCGGTTGAGCCCCAAAATATCGTCATAGAATTTTACGCTGATTAAGCATAAATATACTCTATAGGGTCGGAACATAATATACCCTCCATACTATGGAGGAGGGTATAAAAATGTGAAAATTTTGGAGGAAGGGAGGTGTCCCAACTGTCCTTAATAATAAAATTTTATATAATTAAATAAACAAGTTCTGCAATATTTTCTAGAACATTTTAAATAAACTAATATTTCCTCCCAGACTGACTTGTGTTATACAGAAATCGAGACTAGTCAATAAATTATTAATTGTTGCATTAGTTGTAAACAAAAAGTTAGCATTTTATTATTCTTTTATTCTGGAAACTTTTGATATTTGCCGGCCCTCTATTGATGTTACAAATGGCAGTGGTGGTTGTGTTTCGTCTACCATTCAGCTGTTGGTGATGTGGAAAATGGTCTTCAATAGAAGTAGGAGCGGCAACAGTTTGTTGCATAATTAATGCAAATGCCAACTAGTTGTTGTCTTAAACCTCGCAAGAGCCAGTGTAGAGGAACACATTAGCAGCGGCATTAGCTTTCGGGCAAAAAGAAAAACATCAAACATCCTTTGTTTTATAGCCGAAGATTAGAAAAACAAAAAATGGCATTAAAAATTTTTTATGAGACTGTTGACGTTGTCGCTGTCCTTGCCACAGATGGTTTTTGTCGCTGTTCGGTTTTGTTTGGTCTGAATGAAGTTCAAATAACTTTAATGGTCTCAAGGGAAATTTGTCAATTGTTGGTGTTTGGTATTTTCCTTAGATGCAAAAAAACATACTGTTGGTGGTGGTGCCACTGCTTCTATTGCCTCCATATATTGTCGGAACGTTTTTGTTTTCATTTAATTCTAAAGCAAATCGTTTCAATTGATTGAATTTTTTATGAGATACTTCGTTAAGCATTTAATTCGGTGCCTTTTCATTTCCAATTTGCTGCCAATATTTCTGTTATTCTATGGCCTGCAACAATAGCAACAACAACAAACAAAATCATGCCGCCACCGCCGAAGAAGAAGAATACAAAACCCAAACTCACACATTTTCCATGGAATTTCATTATCAGTAAAAACGTATATTTGTTTTTGTTTTTTGACTTTCCTCAGCTGCTACTTTTGGAATACCCGCCACCAATGTTTGTCAAATTTTTTGTATTTGAATATTTTCGAAAATATAGAAGAAGGCCGACAGCAACAATTTGTTTTATGATTTTATGACGGTTATTTCTTTACATTGTAATTGGTGTCAAATTTTCTTTTTCTAATTAAGTTGTATCGTCGGACCAATCTTCGAATCGGCCGACAACCGACAGATTTGACAATAAATGTGACAATAAAATATGTTTTGGTCAATCGTACAGGGAGCCGAACACTTGGCATCCAATACCCAAGCATAAAATCATCGAACAAAACAGTTGAGGGATTTAATGTAGCACTGCTCATGCGAAATATGACATCCGACGATAGACGATCTCTCTACAACAGATTAAATTAAAGAAGCTGTATATCTGTCCCATATTGACGGGAACTTCGTCAAACTGCCTATTGATAGGGCAAATAAAATTTTCAAAACAGATAACATTTATAACGAGTGGTTTTATCTAAGGTTGAAGTAAACACCGTCGCTGCCAGGGTCAACTTAAGGACCTACAAATAATAATGGGACCTTCATAGACGAGGGAGGACCGTATGGATTTAAATATAAACACCTACTCATTGGTAACATTGTGCGACAAGATTTTGGGTATGGAAATTCCTAATTTGGATGAAAGTCCTTGGATAGTATGTATATGAATATCCCATGAGGAGAAATTCGTCATAGACAAACGTTCTGAGATATGTCGTGATTATTTTTTGCTAGCGACACTATTATGCATGAAAAAATAGCTTCATATTTTGATTTGTAGCTATTCTATGTATTTTTTTGGAATTACACGATGATATTTGAGGAGTAGGGATTTTTTTTTGTCCTTTTTGACCTTCATTTATTGAACCATACTCCAAAAATGCATAAATAAGATTTTAGGTGGGGTCCTCAAAAACGAGAAATCGATATTTTAACATTTAAATGATATTTCATCAATTTAACCCGTGTCTTGTTCCTAAAACCCGTTTGAAACCCGTTCTTTCTTAATCGAAATCGTGGCACCATATCTCACAGTTTAATAGGTTGCTAACAGTCGGCACGAAGAAACTCGGCTAGCTGTTCTTGTTCGTTGGTATTCGATTGTTTGCAGTCAGTCCGGCTCGATGGTTTTCGGGTAATTGCTGACGCCTCCAATATTGTCTGGTGGTTGCTGTCGTTCTGGTTTCGGATCTTTAGGGTAAAAAACTGGTGAGGATGTAGAAGAGTTGAGTAGTTCCAGAACAAACTAGTTCATTGGAACGGTTCCGATAAAGGAACAATAGGAACTAGGTCGAGTTGTGTAGTTCCTTTTTGTGATCTCGTTACTTTATTTCGATATTCTTCATTCGATATTTATGAAAATAAAATAGATAACTAATAAAAAATATTTTGTGCTTATCGTCCTGCAGTTGAATTCTGCTGAAATATTCTGCTCAATATGTTTCCTTTTTTCATTCATCAACGAGTCAACACGGAACTATGTGAGCAAAAAAAAGTCGGAACTATATGAAGCAAAAGGAATGAAAAAATAGATCCGCTCCGTGAACTAGATTGGCCGACTCTAAGATGTAGGAGTTGGCAAGAGGGGGGAGCTGGATATGACTGAGGAGCAAGCAAAGAGTGTCGAGCTGGCTGTGAGTAAGGCCGAATCTTTCTTAACTTTTAGCAATATCCGAGACTTCAGACGAGCCACATTTTCGTCACACGCAGTTCGTTAATGTCCGAGATACACGAGATCGGCATGGAAAATTACTCTTTACTGCTAACGTAAAAAGTCGGAGATCAGGTTATATATTTTCACATCAATTGATGATTGATGAAGAATGCGGTGAGAGAAAAGAGAGGATATGTTTCGATTATTGCTTCGAAACGGCTGCTATATAAATAGACATTTCTTTAGACATCGGAGGAGGAATTATAATTATAGCACCAACACACGTGGAAGCAAAATCCTAGAAATGGTTGCGAGAACTGGTATCTCGTTTGCAAACGTAGCAAGCACACCTACCTTTCAAGGATCTGGTTGTAAAGGTACAATTTCAGATATTACCCTTGTTTCCGAAGCAGTATCTACCAAGATGGAAGGTACATGCTCAGACACGTAGGAACTTTCATACTAAAAACCACCGCTTATGGTGTAATATTCCCATAGCCGAGCTACATACCTTCAGATGAGAAGATCAAACATCATAACCGAGATTCTGCAGAAAGAGAACGTGAAGTATATAAAGAGGCACAAAACAATTCCCCGAAAGATAAAATAAGAAAGATAAATGGGGGCATTAAGAAGAAATAAAAAGAAATCTATTATTATTTCGGAGATGGCTGTACTGATAGAATTCTCGTAAAGTATCCGTTCGAAGGGTGACATTTCACAGTAAAAAAGTTATTTTGCTGTTTTTGTTTAGTGCATTCAGTTGTGAGTTACAGGGTGTTAAAAATGGAAGTGAGGAAAATGCACCTCACACAGGTAAGTCGGTCGTCGAAAATGTCGATAAAATCGGAGAAATGATCGAAGTTGGCCGGCATGTTAGACGTCGTAACATCGCCCAGGAGCTTAAAATCGAACATAAATCTGTTTTAAACCATTTACAATTGACCAGAAACGGCCAGAACTGGCCAACAGGAGAACTGTCGTGTTCCACCAGGACAAAGCTGGGTCACACACATCTACAGTGACTCGCCAGAAACTTCGGGAGCTTGGCTGGGAAATTTTAATGTATCCGCCGTACAGTTCGGAAAAAATTTATCATTTGAAAAAGTTCTTTAATGATAAAAAATTGGTATCTAGGGAGGATTGTGAAAATTGACTACTAAAGTTTTTTACAAATAGAGAGCAGGACTTCTATGAGAGAGGCATTATGAAGTTACCTTTAACCGGATATTGCTGTAATTATTTTATTGGAATTTTGGGACGAAACTCTCAGAGTCTCTAGATTGTGAGGCACTGAATCCAAAAAATTGATTTGTATTTTTTTTATCAGAAAAAATCGACCGAATCAATTGCAACTCACAAATGCCCTTCATGTCAGCGGTATGTTTATCAGCAGTTCACACCAAACGATTTATTGGTCGTCTTATGAGTGTGACCATATGGTCACGATAGCACAGCTCGGGTTAAAATGGCAACAAATCATACAACAAAACGGTGCATATTTGGCTGAAACCGGACATTCCGAAGCATGTATATGGAATTTTGTTACCGAACCTAATATCAACATGTCAAACCTGAAGAATAACTAAGATTAGCAGGTTATAGGTTCAAATCTGAGAATGTTCCTGGCCCAGAATCAATATCCATTAAAGCTCTAAAAGAGATAGTGGGCACGATGTCTCATCTATTTTTAAAGAGGCTTTTGAAACCAAGAATACAGGAAAATAGAGGCCGAAACAGTGGATTCTCTGCATTCCATGCAAAGATATGATCCATCACACACAAACAAAATATAAATATATATTATGTTAGGCTACTATTTATTTACTCACAACTGTTTTCTCATCTAATTTTTTGTTTAATATTAAAATTTCATTTTATACTTTTCATATTAGTTCGTTATAAGGTTTCATTGGACATCAACGACACAAAATGCGTTCATAAATCTTAATGATGCATAAAAGATCAAAGGCTACGCAGATGCAATATCGTAAAAAAATGGCTACTTCAATGTTTATTTTGTATCGTTTTAAATGTTCGATTTGTTTTCATAGTCCGAGCAAATGATGCTTATATACATTACCGTACACACATATGCCTGGCAATAGGTTTATGGAGAGATGGGAAGCTAGCTATATGGATTTGAAAACGAATGACCGGTATATGGAGTTTGGATGAAAAACGTGTGGGAATAACAAAAATAAAATAAAAACGTATTATTAACAAGTGCTATTATATGTGAGGTAGGTTTTAATATAAGTGAAAGGCAAAAACAATATTTAATGTATTTTTAATACAAATACTCTAAGTGAAATTTAATATACTAAAAATAAAATTTATGTATTTTTAATTGGATGGAAATAATAATTTTTATTTAATGAATTTTTGAAAAACAAAATAAGAAATATTTCAATATTATATTTCTGTTTTACGATTATTTCTAACAAATATTTAAAAGGATGTATGTATGGATTTAAATAAATTTTATAAAAATATTTTTTCAACGACTTATAAAAGGGGTATTATTTTACACCCTTCACCACACTGTGGTACAGGGTATTATGTATTTGTGCATATGTTTGAGAATATGCATAGAATCAATTTCTGAGTCGATTTTGCACAGAGTTCGGAATTAGGTCCAGACTGATGTTTGCGAAGTTTTGTTAAAATCGGTTCAGATTTGGATATAGCTCCCATATATAATTTCGTCCGATTTTATGTGAATGATGCACCAAACTCCCAATATTTGCCCGATTGGCACAAAATTTTGCACAGAGTACTTAATAAGGTTCAGACTAATGTATGCGAAGTTTTGTTGAAATCGGTTCAGATTTAGATATAGCTCCCTAATATAGTTTCGTCCGATTTTTTTTGTGAATGATGCACCAAACTCCCAATATTTGTCGATTGGGATACAATTTTGCACAGAGTATTGCATTAGATCCAGACTGATGTCTGCGAAGTTTTGTTCAAATCGGTTCAGATTTAGATATAGCTCCCATATATAGTTTCGTCCGATTTTATTTGAATGATGCACCAAACTCCCAATATTTGTCCGATTGGGACAAAATTCTGCACAGATACTGAATTAGGTGCAGACTGATGCCTGCGAAGTTTTGTTAAAATAGGTTCAGATTTAGATATAGCTCCTATATATAGCTTCGTCTGATTTTTTGAGAATGATATACCAAACTCCCAATATTTGTCTGATTGAGTAAAATTTTGCATAGCGAATGTTATTGAGAAAAAAAATGAGGCGTGGATTTTTGGAATATTTTTCAAGAAGATTTTTTCAACGACTATATAAGGCGTGGATTTTTAAAGAAGATTTTTTCAACTACTATATAAGGCGTGGATTTTTTAAAGAATATTTTTTTCAACGAAGAAGATTTTTTCAACGACTATATAAGGCGTGGATTTTTTAAAGAAGATTTTTTCAACGACTATATAAGGCGTGGATTTTTTAAAGAAGATTTTTTCAACGACTATATAAGGCGTGGATTTTTTAAAGAAAATTTTTTCAACGACTATATAAGGCGTGGATTTTTTAAAGAAGATTTTATCAACGACTATATAAGGCGTGGATTTTTCAAAGAAAATTTTTTCAACGACTATATAAGGCGTTTTTTTAAAGAAGATTTTTTCAACGACTATATAAGGCGTGGATTTTTTAAAGAAGATTTTTTCAACGACTATATAAGGCGTGGATTTTTTAAAGAAGATTTTTTCAACGACTATATAAGGCGTGGATTTTTTAAAGAAGATTTTTTCAACGACTATATAAGGCGTGGATTTTTTAAAGAAGATTTTTTCAACGACTATATAAGGCGTGGATTTTTTAAAGAAGATTTTTTCAACGACTATATAAGGCGTGGATTTTTTAAAGAAGATTTTTTCAACGACTATATAAGGCGTGGATTTTTTAAAGAAGATTTTTTCAACGACTATATAAGGCGTGGATTTTTTAAAGAAGATTTTTTCAACGACTATATAAGGCGTGGATTTTTTAAAGAAGATTTTTTCAACGACTATATAAGGCGTGGATTTTTTAAAGAAGATTTTTTCAACGACTATATAAGGCGTGGATTTTTTAAAGAAGATTTTTTCAACGACTATATAAGGCGTGGATTTTTTAAAGAAGATTTTTTCAACGACTATATAAGGCGTGGATTTTTTAAAGAAGATTTTTTCAACGACTATATAAGGCGTGGATTTTTTAAAAGAATAAGGATTTTTTAAAGAAGATTTTTTCAATCACTGATAAGCCGTGGATTTTTTAAAGAAGATTTTTTCAAGGACTGATAAGGCGTGGATTTTTTAAAGAAGATTTTTTCAACGACTATATAAGGCGTGGATTTTTTAAAGAAGATTTTTTCAACGACTATATAAGGCGTGGATTTTTTAAAGAAGATTTTTTCAACGACTATATAAG
The DNA here is from genome assembly GCF_032173495.1 of Musca vetustissima. Lineage (NCBI taxonomy): Eukaryota > Metazoa > Arthropoda > Insecta > Diptera > Muscidae > Musca > Musca vetustissima. Next base: position 23,163 of record NW_026884397.1, on the reverse strand, counting down.
GCGTGGATTTTTTAAAGAAGATTTTTTCAACGACTATATAAGGCGTGGATTTTTTAAAGAAGATTTTTTCAACGACTATATAAGGCGTGGATTTTTTAAAGAAGATTTTTTCAACGACTATATAAGGCGTGGATTTTTTAAAGAAGATTTTTTCAACGACTATATAAGGCGTGGATTTTTTAAAGAAGATTTTTTCAACGACTATATAAGGCGTGGATTTTTTAAAGAAGATTTTTTCAACGACTATATAAGGCGTGGATTTTTTAAAGAAGATTTTTTCAACGACTATATAAGGCGTGGATTTTTTAAAGAAGATTTTTTCAACGACTATATAAGGCGTGGATTTTTTAAAGAAGATTTTTTCAACGACTATATAAGGCGTGGATTTTTTAAAGAAGATTTTTTCAACGACTATATAAAAAATCCTTGCCTAAATAGTTCTTGAAAAAATATTTAAAAACCCCACGCTTTTAAAAAGTCATGAAGAAAAATTTTTAATATTGGTGTAGTACTCCTCAATATCCTAGGTCGAAATTTCATTATTTTCCCATTAAAGACATAACCCATGAGAACGGTCTAAAGAGAGTAAAAATTGCTCGTTTACTCTCCACGAAAAAATAAAAACAAAACTTCACATGTATGTGTTAAAAATACTACAGCATACGAGACTATTATTTATGGCTCTGTCGCACTTGGGTTTATGAAGCAGACAGACAGACCCAACAATTTGATCAACAAATTCTCCTGCTTCTTATAACTGGACTATGTAGATGAGTGTAGTCGGAGCTATGGGTGCGAGTGTGTTTGTTTGTTTACACTAAGCAAGTGTGTGAAAATTATGCCTATCGGAATGTACGAGATCCAATGGTGGTGGGTGCTGTCTCATGGAGCCCCAAAAGTACCGTAAACCGCCAAAAAAAAAAACAATAACAACAACTACTACTACTAAAATAAAGTAAACAACAACAAATATTTGATCGACAACAACGACTGCAGTTAGTGAGCATGTATGCGAGGCATAGCCTCTCTAGTCGTTAGCAGATTTACGACATCGTTTGATTTGAGTATTCGGCTTGACGGCTGATTCGTCATATGCATAGGGATCATGACTACTGGCTGGTGCGATCATCATCGTCGTCGTGGCCGTAGTATATAGTTGTTGCTATAGTATTAACGAACTTGTTGTCCAACGTCGTCGTCGTTTATTTTGTTGTTAGTGTATGTGTGCGCCTTTTTTCCCGGAGGGGAGCAATGTTAATTTGTCATCAAGATCAGTGAAATTAGTTTTCATTGGGGTCTGACGTGCGCGCTACAGTTCTTTAAGCTTAACTAGTAGCGACGGAGTGAGTGTTCGGTATTTTATGCAAAGTGAAGCGAGATATTTTATTCAAAAATAAAATAAAAACAAAAAAATTTTTAACAAACTACCGTCGGATTTTTAAAGAAAATATTTTAGAAAAAAAAAATAAATTTAACAATTATTCGGAAAAAAGTGAAAACAAATTTAATCATTCCCACTTCTGTTGTTGACCAAAGCCAACCAAGTAAAAAAGTGTTGTGTGAACAATTCCCAGAAATTTTGCATAAAAAAAAAACACATTTTTAAATGTAAATAGAAAAATTCTGTGCATCTGTTCTATTCTCAGTTTTCTCTGTTGAATATCATGGCAACGGATACGAAGCCGGTGGAAACAAACAAAAATCCTGCTGTGGAACGTGTCAAACCAGTGGAAACATTGGTTTTGGCAAATATTGCCCTAAAAGCTGAACAGAAACGCTTAGGCGGTGAAAATGTGGTCGGACGCAAAGAAGATGAACGAATCACCAGTGCGGTTATGAAAGTTTTAGAAGGATACGATTGGAATTTGGTGCAGGCATCGGCCAAGTAAGTGGTTTTTTGGTATTGTTGTTGTTGTTATTGGTTTGCTTTAAAAATATTTTCTTCGGTCACAAAAACTCTAATAAATGGTTGTTCTGTGAAAATGGACTCTTAAGTGTTTCTTGGCCAAAAAATGAAAACGTTTGTGTGTGTGTGTGTGTCCTGCCGCATTTGTGGAATAAAAGTGTAAAGAAGAAAAACAAACAAATTGCAAGCGTTTTTGTGTGATTTGTTGCTGTTGTTTTTGCTTCTTGTTTCTTAAAGTATTCAAATTACAGTAATGGACTTTAAATTAGATGCGTAAATGCGGAGAGATCCATTAAAAGTGTGTGTGTATTTTTTTGGCATTTTTTGAGAGTGAAATGGAAGTGGAGATGACAGAACATTTAATATTAATTAAATTTCAAAGGATACCTATCTTAAACTAAGGTCTTTTTAAAGTAATAATTTGTGTAGAGTTTGATTTAAATTGTTCGCATGATACTATACCATTAATTAAAACAAGTGAAAAAGTGTTAAGTGTTAACTTTGGATACCCTCCACCATAGATATACTGACAGGTACTAGAAATGAAAATATAGGAAAATACCAAAAAGTGGACCTATACCGACATTTCCAAAAACGGATTATGTAAACCATAATAAAAAATTCAGAAATTTTTAATGGATAATTATAACATCAGCCTTATGGCTTATTAGGGTTTATACACTTTAACACGGTAAAATGTGGCTCATCGAAATATTGGTTCTAGACCCGATGTTTCTTTGGACCAAATCCTTTTCAGAAAATTAAGATTTCATCCAAACTTTGCCCATCTTATTATTTCTTCCAAACCTAGTTCAAATTCGAAGATGGAAAAATATCGGCTCACTCCTTTTGGAACCTCCACACAGGGGCTAGGTCTAAATGCGGCTATAGTTCATTATCGAACCTTACTTAAACTTAAAACGCGGAACAAATCAAATAACTATTTTAATATTAACCAGTAAGGAAAGTAGTAAAGTCGGACTCAAGAAAACTTGACACACGAAAGGTTATAGTAACTTCAGTATATTGTACAAAATTGTGTGCGGATCGGCCAATCATTGGGTCTTTAGTGCACTATTTACATAAAATCGGACGAAAATATAAATTGGAGCTTTATCTAAATCCGAACCGATTTTCACGAAACATAGCACAAATTTCGTGCAAATCGAAAGATATATAGGGGCTTTGATGCCCCATTTACCTTACATCGGACGAAAATATATATGGGAGCTATATCTAAATCGGAACCGATTTTATCGAAACTTGGCACACATCGTTTTGGACCTAATTGAAAAATATATAGGGACTCTGTATATATGCCAAATTTCGTGCAACTTCATTCGAAACTCAGGTGCAAATTTCATGCAAATCGGACTTTGGTGCACCATTTACCTTAAATCGGACGAAACTATATATGGGAGCTATATCTAAATCGGAAGCGATTTTCTCGAAACTTGGCACACATCGTTCTGGACCTAATTCAGTACTCTGTGCCAAATTTCGTGCAAATTGAAAAAATATATAGGGGGTTTGGTGCCCCATTTACCTTAAATCGGACGAAAATATATATAGGAGCTATATCTAAATCTGAACCGATTTTCCCAAATTTCAATAGGGTTCGTCCTTGGGCCAAATAAGTGACTTGTGCCAAATTTCATTAAAATCGGATCATAAATGCGACCTGTACTTTGTTTACAATTTAACATCTACAGACGGACAGACAGACGGACGGGCGGACGGACGGACATGCATAAATCGACTAAGAAAGTGTCTATCTCGTTTCCTTTTGCCTGTTACAAACATATACACAAAGACATAATACCCTGTACCACAGTGTGGTGAAGGGTATAAAAATGGGGTTATATGGGGACTACCCCAAAAAGGGGGGCGAATATTAATACTTTTTGGTAGGGAGATTTGTTACCATATACGATTACAAAATACCAAATTGCAGCAAATTCGGTTGAAAAACGCGCTCAAGAACCCCAAAATACCGAAAATTGGGGGTACCCTTATATGGGGGCTATCCGAAAAAATGAACCTATATTCATAATTTTTTGTGGAGAGATTTGGTACCTATTAAGAACTCAAAATACTAAATTACAGCTAATTCGGCAGATAAATACGATCAAATCCCCCAAAATATTGCCAATTAGGAGGTACCGTTATATGGGGGCTACCAGAAAAAGTGGACCTATATTTATAGTTTTTCGTGGAGACATTAAGTACTCAATAAGAACCCAATGTTGCAAATTTCAGCGAATTCGGCTTTAAAACGCGCTCAAGAACCCCAAAATACCGAAATATACTTTATAGGGTCGGAAATGATTATTTCGATGAGTTACAAACGGAAAAACAAAATTAATATACCCTCCATACTATGGTGGAGGGTATAAAAATTGTCGTAATTAGGATACTAAGTGATACCTATGTCGAAATTTTTGAATTTTTCTGAGAGATGGCCTTAAAGGAAATATAAGACGAAATATTATGATGTGTATAGATTGGATGAAAACTTTGGGCCAAAATTCACTATTTCGTTGAGGCCTATTTTAGCCATAAGCAGTAAGTTTAAAAACAAGAAGAAATGTCGTTAAGTTCGGTCGGACCGAACTTTTTATACCGTCCACCATAAGGAGAACAATCAAAATACCTTATATCCATAGGGAGAGTGGTTGGAAAATTGATTTAGGATCGCGAACATATTATACATTTATAAGTAGACTTTGTAAAAACATGGAGAAAGAAATCCTTTTTTTGGCAGATGGCTGTACTAATAGATTTCTCGTAAAGTATCGATTAAACAATTTCAGATATATATTTATTGGAAGGGTGACATTTCGCAGTAAAAAAAATTATTTTACTGTTTTTGTTTGGTGCATCCAGTTGTGAGTTACATCGTGTTAAAAATGGAAGTGAACAAATTTTTTCTTTTCTTTGACAAAGTCAAAAATGAAAGCCAAGCGGCTAAAATTGTGAATGGTTTTATGGTACCGATACTGTAACAGCCAATTATGTGCAGGAATTTAAAGAGGCACCTCGCACAGATAGGCCGGTCGTCGAAAATGTCGAAAAAATCGGAGAAATGATCGAAGACTGGCATGTTAGCAGTCGTAACATCGCCCAGGGGCTAAAAATCGATCATAACATAAAATCAGTGAGCGAAGCAGTATAGTCGGACGGGGCCGACCATACGATACCCTACACAACAACCACGGAACTCTAACTTTCTGCGAAGTTTTATTCCGAGTCTGGGCAATATTTCGAAGTAGTTGCACCCTCTTTCCCGATAAGAGGCTAACAACACCTCTTCTTTACACTAACATATTTTCCGAATAACACTAATATTCAGTACAGTCCTTCCAACTACTTGTCCATATTCCCTTTACCGTAAGTTTTGTTGTGATGTTCGGCTTATAATTGTGGCCTATAGATCGACTAGAAAAAAACATAAAAAAAATGTTTTCGGTCCATTTCATCCCAAAATTATTATCTGATCATCACCGCAAATTATAGCGTTGTCCTTGACCATAACCGGAACCTCATGGAAATTTTCAAAGCGATCAGCGGCAATGTGGTAATGGGTTAATATATAATATCTGAATACTTGAGCACCTGTAAATATTTAAGTGTAACTCTCATATCCGAGCACATACGACAATATAATTGGTGCCAATTTAAAGGCCAAAAACTCCTTTTGGATATACTATCAATTTCTCAGGTCTATGTCCTTCAGGAGTAAATATATATGCCATAGAATACAAATTTTGTAATTTTTCACACAAAAGTATAGGTTTATTTGACCCGCTAAATATTGACCGATTTTTATCAAAACAGGCATGCTTATTCTTTGGCCCGATCACCTTCTCCATGCAAAAAATCGCGATGTTTGAGCCATAATTGCGGACTCTGGAGCGACCAGAAAATCAGACAAAAATAAAGTTTTTGGTACATTTCATCCTTTAAATATTAACCGATATTTTCCAAAAACAATAGGTTTCTTCATTGACCAGAACTCAACCTACGTGCAAAATTTCGTGAAGATTGGTCCATAACTGTGGCCTGTATTGTGTTTACAAATTATAACGGACAGAAGGACGGACGGACACACGTGTCTAGATCGATTCAGCTAGTCGAGATATGACGATCGGTATACTTAAAGGTGGATCTAGGACCAATATTTCTCGGCGTTACAAACTCTGGGGGCTGCACAAAGCTATAATACCCTGACAGCATAGTTGTGTAGGGTATAAATAAACCAGTAAGGAAAGTAGTAAAGTACCCTTTACCACTTTGGAAATCGGAACCGATTTTCACAAAACTTTGCAAACATCATTCTAGGCTTAATTCAGTACGCTATGCCAAATTTCGTGTAAATCGAATGATATATAGGGACTTTGGTACACCATTTACCTTAAATCGGACGAAAATATATATGGGGGCTATATCTAAATCTGAACCTATTTTTCCCAATTTCAATAGGGTTCGTCCTTGGGCCAAATAAGTGACCTGTGCCAAATTTCATCCAATTCGGATTATAAATGCGACCTGTACATTGTTTACAATTTAACATGGACAGACGGACGGACAGACGGACAGACGACTCAGAAAGTGATTCTATGCATATTCTCAAAAAGAGCCATGGGTCTATCTCGATTATTTTGGCCTGTTACAAACATATGCACAAATACATAATACCCTGTACCACAGTGTGGTGAAGGGTATAAAAACGATTTTCTTTTTCTAAGGAACCCTCAGAAAAATATTAACAGAATCCTCGTATACCGCAGTTCCGCAAAATGTATTATTTTTTAAATAAATTCAATTGCAAATGTCTCCACATGAATTCCTTTAAAAAACAAATACACCGCACGCTATGAGAATGCATTCATATGTAAGGATGCTACAATAGCATCCTGGCTATATCCTTGGAAACATGAGTGTGAAAGAGTTCAAACCAACGGACACACTCTCACACACACCATCACACTCAAATGCAAATGACACTATCCACTTGCCTACCGAGGAAAAACAAAATTTTTCGAAGTAAGTGGACACCGACCGTGTAATCGGAGGTCCTTTGGCTTCATTTGGATAGACATGCAGAAGTGGAGACAATTATATTTGTGGTCAATATTTTGTCGAATAAGTTTGTTATTTTGTGTGCAACGGTAGTCATAGTTCAGCCGACAGACAGACCATAAATTGAGCCACAAGGATGGGGATCAGTATGGTTTTTTTCATCCGAAAAAAGAGAGAAACACATATTGTCCGTATGCAGACCATTAACAATTGAATGGTGATGTCCATGCACATAGGAAGACCATGGGAACTTTAAAAATGCATTTGTATATCGGATGAACACATTTGGAAGATTGTAGAGAGTGTGTGTGTAAAGGTATGGGTCTTTCCAAAAAGTTGGTTTGCAAGAAAAGGATTTTAAAATGACCTATGATATAGTCTCATTAATTAATAAGCCCAATATATTTTAGTGTGGGTTCTTTCGTTTCAAATTTATAAAATAAAACAATCTTTAGGGAGGTATCTTAATTTTTTTTTGCACAATCTTAAATTTGTATATCGTTGTTATATTTTCTCTTTAGTGTTTGTTATAATTCCGGCCATCCCATCTGCATTTTTAAAGAGAAGCCTAAACACAGTATCCCATATCCTGTAGGCATTGTGACACGTTTATGCACGTATGCGGCACATGCCCAAATGTTTACATGTATCGGCATACGATATATTCCTGCACGTACGGCAATATCAATTTACATTTGTCCATGATACAATTTGAACTCGTGTATACAGTATTGAGAAATTAGAAAAAATCTAAATAACTTAATTTCATGGAATATACACTTTGTGTCTTTGAGGAGATGTTTATTTGTCCAATATAAACAGTGGACACCAAAAATGGATACCTCTAATTTAGGGTTTGTAATGTGCGACTGCAGTGTATTGAAATCGATTGTTGAGATTTAAAATAAATCGATTAATGATATCGTCAAAATGTTCTCACATAAAAATGTCAAGTAAAACTTGTTAAATACGACCGGGCCTAACTTTTTATTCCCTCCAACTTGAGGTGGTCATACAAAATACGTAAAATAGGTCGGGATATTTTATAAGGTCTATGTTATTTCATGGTGAATTTTTGGTAGGTATATTTGACACTGATTGACTTAAATTTGACTTAAATTCAGTTGAAAAGCATGTTCGAAGTCCTAATTTTGTACTAGCATTATCGTGCAAAATTAGATACACAGGGGCTTTGTTGCTCCATTAACAAAAAATTGGACGAAAATGTATATGGGAGCAATATCTAAATCTGAACCGATTGTTTTTTGGCATATCGTACTGGCTTCATTCTAAAATGATGTGTGCTAAGTTGCGTTCAGATTTAGATATAGCTCACAAACTGAATTAGGAACAGATTGATGTATTCGACGTTATAGATTAATATATATATATAATATATAATATATATAGATATATATATATATATATCCCATATCCCAATTTTGGACGGACCACTGTGCTGCAGCAAATGGTGTATGCCACGGTTGCTCAAATAGGTCCAGATTTCCATATAGCTCCCATACATAATTTTCCTCGATTTCATACAAATGGCACACCAATTTGTATGAAATGTTGAACTATTTTTATGGTTTTTTAATTGAATCTGATTATCTGCAGATTTAATGTACCTACGATTGGACGATGTCAATGGTCTTCCAAAGATACTATGTATGTTTTATCGAGAGAATATAGTACACATACAACCAAAATCATTTGTGTTGACATTTGTTTTGCTTGATGTGTAAATACCCTAAAGGTATGATATTTTTAAAGTGATTGTTATACTCTTTCGAGTCGAGCTTAATGATTGGGCTATGTGGCTTTACAAAGGTCGTATGTTGATAACATGTGCTGCATATGCGAATTAAATTTTCGACATTTGACTTCAATTCAAGGAACAGTCCTTTTCAAAGCAACCAACTTTCATCTCAAATTCCTCTATAACTATCAACACGAATTTAATTATTCAATAAATAAAATTATAAACATATTTCGAATCTGAACCATGGTGCAGCGCCACCCTTCTCCTCAAATGAAATCTTGTGTACTTGTGTAATCCGGTGTACAAAATATAATGTGGACTCCATGAAATAGGCATACAGACATTTGTCTTTCAGGGCACGTTCCACATTCTCATCATTGATTTGTTAAAAAAGACGATGAAGTGATCCTTACCTTAAAAATGTTCATTGTACTGACAACATTGACGGCTCCGCACTTAATTTTATTATGGATAGCCAAATCTGCATCCCACCTAATTGAAGAACTCATATGGTACATTATCAAGAAGCAAGCCAGGTTGGCTGTATAAAAGTTCGACATCATCAGGGCGAAGAACCAGCAGCTGGTTGTAACCAAACGGGTCCAAAAGGCTCTAAAATGGAAAAAATGAAATTTAGAGATTTGTTGACGAATCACAAGTATGTTATTGATTTTTGACACACACTTCTTCCTTTGCACATTTCCCACCCCTCGTATACCGATGTTAGCTTTAAATATGCATAAAAAGTCTCTCTGACCAACAAGTGTTGTTCTACCTGTCCAAGCGACCAAAAGTTCTATTTTACTTTTCAAAGGTTACGTGTTCCGTTTTATTGCCCAAACTTAAACATGGTACGGTAATGATGTTACATGTTTATGAAACTACATACTCGCATGTACTAGTAGCATACATATATACATAGCAACGTACGTGACAAGGAGTAGTAATAGAATTTTGTCAGCATATTCATACAGTTTTTAGTCGAAGTATCGAGGGACATGTTTTGCGGTTGACTGCGGTACACGAACGCAAATAACCTTATACAAGCAATATGTAGTTGTTGTTGAGTATCCATTTTATAGGGTCCTGCAAACTAAGTCAAACGTATATACGTATGTGATATGTGTTCCTGACATTTGTGTGAGTTTCTGTTGTATACTTGCAAGGTGTAGCTAATGGTGTGTACGTCTGTCTATCGGTGTATTATGTAAATTAAAAGCCACAGCAAACAGTTTCTGTTGTAAAGCCAATTGCTAGAAATGCTGGTATTGCAAACTCGCCCCCTAGCCTCCGAACATTTCTATTATCCTAATGTAGCTGGTATGTAAGCTCACATTTATAAATGTTATTGTATGCGTGGTGGACCATCCATGCATTCACAGCTAATATGTATCGACTCGTGTGTGTGTTTTTTTGTGCATTTTGTGTTATGTACACAGTGGATGTGCGTACATGGGCAATTGCAATTCCATGGAATTTACCTGTTTCAATTTATATAGCTACCTCGTATATAATGTAATGAATGGTGTCTAACATCTACACCTTAATTGCATTTATATGTGTATGTATGAGTGATTCCGGAACATTTTTGAAGGGAGATGAAGAAAAGTTATATAGGCGTCTTTATAGACGAGCTGAAGGGAGTCTATCATAGATGAGCTGAAGGGAGTCTTCCATAGATGAGTTAAAGGGAGGCAGTCTTTCATAGACGAGCTGTGACAGGGGATTTTATACCCTGCACAACAATGTTGTCAGGGTATTATAGCTTTGTGCAGCCCCAAAAGTTTGTAACGCCGCGAAATATTGGTCCTAGACCCACCTTTAAGTATACCGATCGTCATATCTCGACTAGCTGAGTCGATCTAGACATGTGTGTCCGTCCGTCCGTCCGTCCGTCTGTCCATTATAATTTGTAAACACGATACAGGCCACAGTTATGGACCAATCTTCACGAAATTTTGCATGTAGGATGGGTTCTGGCCAATGAAGACCCCTATTGTTTTTGGGAAAGATCGGTTAATATTTAGGGGATGAAATGGACCAAATACTAAATTTTTGTCGGTTTTTCTGGTCGCTCCAGAGGCCGCAGTTATGGTCCGAACATCGTGAAATTTTGCATGGAGAAGGGGATCGGGCCAAAGAATAAGCATGCCTGTTTTCATAAAGATCGGTCAATATTTAGCGGGTCAATTGGACCCTGACTTTTGTGTGAAAAATGACAAAATTTGTATTATATAGTGTATATATTTACCCCTGAAGGACATAGAACCGAGAAGTTGATATTATATCCAAGAGGAGTGGTTGACCTTTAAATTAATACCAATTATATCGTTGTATGTGCTCGGATGTGGGAGTTACACCTAAATATTTAAATATTAAAATATTTATCACTCTAGAGAGCGGAACTATAGCGCTGAACGATTTGAAATGTTCCATGAGGTTCCAGTTATGGTCAAGGGCAACGCCTATAATTTTCGGTGATGATCAGATAATAATTTTGGGATGAATTGGACCGAAAACTTAATTTTTTGTGTTATTTTCGAGTCGATCTATATACCACAAATGAAAGCCGAACATCACAACACAATAGCTGTACTGTAATATTCGGAAAATATGCCAGTGTGAGGAAGAGGTGCTGCTTACCTCTAATCGGACAAGAGGAAGCAAATATCACGAAGTATTGTCCAGACTGGGAATAAACATCCGCAGAAAATTTGAGTTCCGTGGTAGTTGTGTAGGGTATCGTATTTTCGGCCCCGTCCGACTATACAGCTCCGCTCACTGTTTTTTTTTTTTATAAAAAAATCAATCTTCAGTGACTAAGGAAATTTTTTCTATAGAAAAAAAAACTGACGAATTTTTCTATTGAAAGAAATCCACCCTCGTTAACTGAGGATAAAAACAGTACATAGAATATGAGAATATTTTTCTATGGAAAAAACAGTCCTCACTGATTGAGAATTTCTTCTATAGAAAAAATTGGCTTCAGTTACTGAGAATTGTTTCTATAGACAAAAATCAGTAATCAATGACTGATGATTTTTTTCTATAGAAAAAAATCAGTCCTCAGTGACTGAGAAATTTTTTCTATAGAAAAAATCAGTTCTCAGTCCTCTTCTATACAAAATATAAATCCTCAGTGACTGAGCTTTTTTAAAAAGAAATCATTTTCCAGTGACTAAGAATTTTTTTTCTATAGAAAAAATCAGTCTTCTTGGTCAGTCCTCAATAAATGACGAAATTTTTTCTATGGAAATAAATCAGACCTCAGTGTCAGAGGATTTTTTTCTATAAAAAAAAAAACAGTAAGGAAAGCAGTAACGTCGGACGGGGCCGACTATATGATACCCTTCACCACTATGTGTACATTATACAGGACTATTTACATTGAAATGGATGTACTGAAATATGTGATATTTATCTAAATGTGAATCGACTTAGATCAATCCTTAAACATATCATTCAATTGTTACAATGGTGCAAAAGTATGTACATGGACTTCAAACAAATATCAATAGGATATCCGTTGGGTTATGTCTATAATTCTAGAAAACGCGACTACGTTATTCTAGGCTCAATTTTGTACGGTGTGCAAAATTTCATCCAAATATGAACCGATTTCAACGAATCTTGCCACAGGTTAGGTTATATTGATTTCAGTACGTAATGTTCCTCGATTTTTACGAAACACTATGCCAAATTTCGTGCAAATCGAAAGATATATAGGGACTTTGGTGCACCATTCGGACGAAAATATATATGGGAGCTATATCTAAAGCTGGACCGATTTTTCCCAATTTCAACAGGGTTCGTCTTTGGGCCAAATAAATGAGCTGTGCCAAATTTCATTCAATTCGAATTATAAATTCGACCTGCACTTTGTTTACGCAAACAGACGGACGGACATGCATAAATCGACTCAGAAAGTGATTCTATGCATATTCTCAAAAGGAACTATGGGTCTCTCGTATCCTTTTGCCTGTTACAAACATATGTACAAAGACATAATACCCTGTACCAAAATGTGGTGAAGGGTATAAAAATCAGTCCTGGTGGATTAAGAAATTTTTTTCTATAGAAAAAAAGGGATTTTTTCTGAGGATTTTTTCTATAGAAAAAAATCAGTTCACAGTGAGTGATTGTTTTTTTGTATAGAAAAAATCATTCCTCAGTGAAGACGGATTTTTTCTGTAGAAAAATAATTAGTCCTCAGTGACGGAGGAAATGTTTTCTAAATAAATAAGTCCTTAGTTATTGAAATGTATTTCTTTAGAAGAAAAACATTCCTCAGTAACAGGGGAAATTCTGAATTTCTATAGAAAAAAATGGTCAGTCACAGAGGACTAATTCTAATCCCTAATTCACTGAAGATCGATTTTGTTTCTATAGAAAAAATCCTCAGGCACTGAGGTGGATTTTTTTCTATAAAAAAATCAGTCATCAGTGACTGAGGATTTTTTTCTGTAAAAAACAATCCTCAGTTACTGAGTAATTTGTTTTCTATAGAAAAAAACTAGTTTTACGAATTTTTTACTATAGAAAAGAATTAGTCCTCTGTGGCTGAAGAATTTTTTCCTATAGAAAAAAATCTGTATTCAGTGAGTGACTGAGGTCTTTTACTATGTAAAAATTTTGCTCATCCACTGAGGATTTATTTTTTCTTTAGAAAAGAATTCCTCAGACACTGAGGACTGATTTTCCACCCTCCGCGACTGTACATTGAAAGCCTACAAGCCCTTGAAGTAGTCGTCTATACAGAACAACTCCTAAATGTGTCATGTATATAAATTATATCCTTAATTTTTCTTCCCCATTAAAGTCATTTAAAAAATTTCCCCTTCCTTCCTTCTACCACCCCACAACAACCTTGACCCTTGATCCTGGTGCTTCACAAGAATCTATGGCCACTCTTATCTACTCAAGCGTATAAGGATTTTTAGTGTCACACTAAGTTATCTGTGACTTTAAGGAGAAATTATTTCCTTCAATGCGGCTAACTTACTTGACACAACCTGCAACTACGATAACAACTACAACGACAACAACAACAAATGATGTTAAATTATTGAGTTCAGCTCCTAAGAGGTTAATTCTATTATCACTTAAATAGTTGTAGTTGTGCACTTTGAGCTCTATTTGTGTGTATGTTGCGTACACGAACCGCAGGATATAACACAACAGCAGCTGTAATGCACTACCACTAGTAAAACTCATATCTGATAAGGATTATATTTGATTTGAGGTGAACTGGAGTTGGAGGGAGTAGTAGTGTGGGAAAGTGGAAGTAGGTGAAAGTGATGGTGGGTGGACTGTTGCATTGATGTACTTGGCTGTGTATATGTCGAGCAATGTTCAGTTTATTAGTTTGCAAATAGCCCTCTAGGTATGGTATGGGGGCGGGGCAGATTGTATGGGTTTATGACTACAAACTTCCTTAACTTGTATGTGCATTTGTATGACTTTAAAGGCATGCAGCTTTGAGAACAATTCTAAGAAATTTTATTAGCTCTTAGAAATTTCAGAAAAGATTGTTATCCTTAAGCAATTTGAAGAGGTTAAAAATGCTTGGCCGGGAGGTAGGTTGTTATAAGCATGTTTTGTAGGTTTATGGTACACTAATGATTTGTGTAACATTTACCACCACAGTGTGTCATGTTTGTAACATAAAAAGGAAAGGATAGATTATTTACAGGATATACACAGAATTTATGTAGATCAGACTGTATTTTTATATGAAATGATGAAATTTGGCACAGCTCATTTATTTGACCCAAGGACGAACCCTATTGACATTGGGAGAAATCGGTTCAGATTTAGATATAGCTCCCATATATATGTTCGTCCGATTTTAGGTAAATGGTGCACAAAGTATTTATATATCTTTCGATTTGCACGAAATTTGGTATACCTATAGTGATGTGTGTTAAGTTTCGCGAAAATCGGTTCAGATTTAGATATAGCTCCCATATATATATATTCGTCCGATTTTAGGTAAAAAGGGCACTAAAATCCCTTTAGGTCCTCTGATTAGCACGAAATTTGGCATATCGTACTGAATTAAGCCTATAGTGATGTGTGTTAAGTTTCGTGAATATTGGTTCAGATTTGGATATAGCTCGCATATATATTTTCGTCCGATATTAGTAAAATAGTACACCAAAGTCCCTATACATCCTTCGATTTGCACGAAATTTGGCACAGCGTACTTAATTGTGTCTAGAATGATGTGTATTAAGTTTCGTGAAAATCGGTTCAGATTTAGATATAGCTCCCATATATATTTTCGTCCGATTTTAGGTAAATAGTGCACCAAAGTCCCTATATATACTTCGATGTGCACGAAATTTGGCATAGCGTACTACATTAAATCTAGAGTGATGTGTTGTAAGTTAAGGTAAATGGTGCACAAAGTATCTTTATATCTTTCGATTTGCACGAAATTTGACATACCTATAGTGATGTATGTTAAATTTCGTGAAAATCCGTTCAGATTTATATATAGGTACCATATATATTTTCGTCCGATATTAGGTAAATGGTGCACCAAAGTCCCTACATATTCTTGGATTTGCATAAAAATTTGTTATAGCGTACTGAAGTGTGTTTAGAATGATATGTGGTAAGTTTAGGATCGGTTCAGATTTCTATATAGCTCTCACATATCCATATATATTCGTTCGATTTTATACAAATGGCGCTCCAAACTCCTAATGTTTATTCGATTAACACGAAATTTTGAACAATGTGTCAAATTAAGACTTGAATGACGTTATTGAGTTTTGTTGAAATTTGTGCAGATGCAGCCTTAGCTTCCATATGTATTTCGAACGGGTGTCTGATTGAAATTAATTTTTTAACATGCGTATGTTCCTTCGAAGGATACATATGCGCAGTATATCCAAAGTGATGAAGATTATCATATAGTCGGCCAAGTCTGACTTTACTACTTTCCTTACTGGTTTAATTTTTTTAAGGGTTATCCGAGACGTAGTATTTTATATCTTTCACCACACTGTGGTACAGGGTATTATGTCTTTGTGCATATGATTGTAACAGGCAAAAGGAAACGAAATAAACACATGGTTCCTTTTGAGAATATGCATAGAATCACTTTCTAAGTCGATTTATGCATGTCCGTCTGTCTGTCCATGTTAAATTGTAAACAAAGTACAGGTCGCATTTATGAACCGAATTGGATGAAAGTTTTCACAGATCACTTATTTGGCCCAAGGACGAACCCTATTGAAATTGGGAAAAATCGGTCCAGATTTAGATATAGCTCCCATATATATTTTCGTCCGATTTTATGTAAATGGTGCAACAATGTCCCTACATATCTTTCGATTAGCACGAAATTTGACATAGCGTACTGAATTGGGTCTAGAATGATGTGTGCAAAGTTTCGTAAAAATCGGTCCAGATTTAGATATAGCTCCCATATATATATTTTCGTCCGATTTTATGTAAATGGTGCACCAATCTCCCTATATATCATTCGATTTGCACGAAATTTGGCATAGCGTAGTGAATTGAGTCTAGAATGATGTGTGCAAAGTTTCGTAAAAATCGGTCCAGATTTAGATATAGCTCCCATATATATTTTCATCCGATTTTATATAAATGGTGGACCTATATATTATTAGATTTGCAAGAAATTTGGCATAGCGTACTGAATTGAGTCTAGAATGATGTGTGCAAAGTTTCGTAAAAATCGGTCCAAATGAAGAACTCAAAATGGGACCGAATGCACAAAACATACCGAAATAAGTGTAACTTAACATGCGACAAGTTTGGATGAAATTGGTTTAGATTTCGATATCTTCCTTTAAATTTAATATTGTCCTGTAGTAACAAGCAATTCAATATCTGACCAAAATTTGCACTACCACTAGTAAAACTCATATCTGATAAGGATTATATTTGATTTGAGGTGAACTGGAGTTGGAGGGAGTAGTAGTGTGGGAAAGTGGAAGTAGGTGAAAGTGATGGTGGGTGGACTGTTGCATTGATGTAGTTGTCTGTGTATATGTCGAGCAATGTTCAGTTCATTAGTTTGCAAATAGCGCTTCAGGGATGGCAAGAGGGGGCATATTGTGTGCGTTTATGACTACAAACTTCCTTAACTTGTATGTGCATTTGTATGACTTTAAAGGCATGCAGCTTTGAGAACAATTCTAAGAAATTTTATTAGCTCTTAGAAATTTCAGAAAAGATTGTTATCCTTAAGCAATTTGAAGAGGTTAAAAATGCTTGGCCGGGAGGTAGGTTGTTATAAGCATGTTTTGTAGGTTTATGGTACACTAATGATTTGTGTAACATTTACCACCACAGTGTGTCATGTTTGTAACATAAAAAGGAAAGGATAGATTATTTACAGGATATACACAGAATTTATGTAGATCAGACTGTATTTTTATATGAAATGATGAAATTTGGCACAGCTCATTTATTTGACCCAAGGACGAACCCTATTGACATTGGGAGAAATCGGTTCAGATTTAGATATAGCTCCCATATATATGTTCGTCCGATTTTAGGTAAATGGTGCACAAAGTATTTATATATCTTTCGATTTGCACGAAATTTGGTATACCTATAGTGATGTGTGTTAAGTTTCGCGAAAATCGGTTCAGATTTAGATATAGCTCCCATATATATATTCGTCCGATTTTAGGTAAAAAGGGCACTAAAATCCCTTTAGGTCCTCTGATTAGCACGAAATTTGGCATATCGTACTGAATTAAGCCTATAGTGATGTGTGTTAAGTTTCGTGAATATTGGTTCAGATTTGGATATAGCTCGCATATATATTTTCGTCCGATATTAGTAAAATAGTACACCAAAGTCCCTATACATCCTTCGATTTGCACAAAATTTGGCATAGCGTACAGAATTGTGTCTAGAATGATGTGTATTAAGTTTCGTGAAAATCGGTTCAGATATAGATATAGCTCCCATATATACTTTCGTCCGATTTTAGGTAAATAGTGCACCAAAGTCCCTATATATCCTTCGATGTGCACGAAATTTGGCATAGCGTACTACATTAAATCTAGAGTGATGTGTGTTAAGTTAAGGTAAATGGTGCACAAAGTATCTTTATATCTTTCGATTTGCACGAAATTTGGCATACCTATAGTGATGTGTGTTAAATTTCGTGAAAATCCGTTCAGATTTATATATAGGTACCATATATTTTCGTCCGATATTAGGTAAATGGTGCACCAAAGTCCCTACATATTCTTGGATTTGCATAAAAATTTGTTATAGCGTACTGAAGTGTGTTTAGAATGATATGTGGTAAGTTTAGGATCGGTTCAGATTTCTATATAGCTCTCACATATCCATATATATTCGTTCGATTTTATACAAATGGCGCTCCAAACTCCTAATGTTTATTCGATTAACACGAAATTTTGAACAATGTGTCAAATTAAGACTTGAATGACGTTATTGAGTTTTGTTGAAATTTGTGCAGATGCAGCCTTAGCTTCCATATGTATTTCGAACGGGTGTCTGATTGAAATTAATTTTTTAACATGCGTATGTTCCTTCGAAGGATACATATGCGCAGTATATCCAAAGTGATGAAGATTATCATATAGTCGGCCAAGTCTGACTTTACTACTTTCCTTACTGGTTTAATTTTTTTAAGGGTTATCCGAGACGTAGTATTTTATATCTTTCACCACACTGTGGTACAGGGTATTATGTCTTTGTGCATATGATTGTAACAGGCAAAAGGAAACGAAATAAACACATGGTTCCTTTTGAGAATATGCATAGAATCACTTTCTAAGTCGATTTATGCATGTCCGTCTGTCTGTCCATGTTAAATTGTAAACAAAGTACAGGTCGCATTTATGAACCGAATTGGATGAAAGTTTTCACAGATCACTTATTTGGCCCAAGGACGAACCCTATTGAAATTGGGAAAAATCGGTCCAGATTTAGATATAGCTCCCATATATATTTTCGTCCGATTTTATGTAAATGGTGCAACAATGTCCCTACATATCTTTCGATTAGCACGAAATTTGACATAGCGTACTGAATTGGGTCTAGAATGATGTGTGCAAAGTTTCGTAAAAATCGGTCCAGATTTAGATATAGCTCCCATATATATATTTTCGTCCGATTTTATGTAAATGGTGCACCAATCTCCCTATATATCATTCGATTTGCACGAAATTTGGCATAGCGTAGTGAATTGAGTCTAGAATGATGTGTGCAAAGTTTCGTAAAAATCGGTCCAGATTTAGATATAGCTCCCATATATATTTTCATCCGATTTTATATAAATGGTGGACCTATATATTATTAGATTTGCAAGAAATTTGGCATAGCGTACTGAATTGAGTCTAGAATGATGTGTGCAAAGTTTAGATATAGCTCCCATATATATTTTCGTCCGATTTTATGTAAAAATGTCCCTATATATCATTAGATTTGCATAGCGTACTGAATTGAGTCTAAATGAAGAACTCAAAATGGGACCGAATGCACAAAACATACCGAAATAAGTGTAACTTAACATGCGACAAGTTTGGATGAAATTGGTTTAGATTTCGATATCTTCCTTTAAATTTAATATTGTCCTGTAGTAACAAGCAATTCAATATCTGACCAAAATTTCGTATAGGTTGCAGAATGACATGTTTAATTTCATGTTAATGGTTCTTCAAAAATGCAACGTCTGTTAGAATTCCACCTGATGAATACACCTAAAGTGGTGAAGGGTATCATATAGTCGGCCCCGTCCGACTTTACTATTTTCCTTACTGGTTTAATGAATATTTTTTCAAGGGTTATCGGATTCTTTAATGAATATTTTTTCAAGGGTTATCCGAGGCGTGGATTTTGTAATGAATATTTTTTAAGGTTATACGTTAAAGAATATTTATTGAAAAGTTATCCGTGGCGTGGATTTTTTTAAGGATATTGTTAATCATTCATAACGGCATAACTTCCTATTTATTATAAAATAAAAATCCGATCATTTATCTTAAAAATGTAGCATAACTTGTAAATATTAGACGGGCGTTCGGGTAGGTTTATTGCCTCAGATTACCACAATAATTTATTATTTAATTATTCATATTAATATTTTATTTCTGATAACCATAACCTATACTGCAAATCACTTTGGCAAATTTAACATTTTAAATATTTAATCCCATTAATTAATAATAAAAATCAGACACACACACATCCACATTTATGCTTACATACAGATCAAATGGATTACCAAATATGTCATCGACAAAAAACAAACGAATGATTAAAAATTCTGTTATGTTTTTGCTAAACTGAGATTTAAAGTTGTTACCAAACAATTCATTGCTATCGTTAGTCATTGAAGAGAAAAGCCATTCAAATCAGTCACAGTCAGGTAACGCCATTAAATACTCCAGAGTACTAGGGATGCAAAAAAATATCCGAACTTGTATACACACTTGCACACAATGCATGTCCGTACACATCAATTAATTACACATATTCACAAATGGATGGCAGCAAAAAACTGCAGCGAAAATTTGTCACTGCCAGGTTCACGGAAAACGACACTTTTGTTATACACAATACTCGGAGTACAACAAGAGCAAAAACAAGTGAAAAAATACCCTCCACCATAGTTATACTGACAGATACATGCAATGAAAATGTAGGGAACATACCATATATGGGGGCTACCCGAAAAAGTTGACCTATATGTATAAATTTTTGTTTAGATATGTGCTACCCAATAAGAACTCAAATTACTAAATTACAGCCAATTCGGTGAAAAAATCCGGTCAAAACCCCTCAAAAACTGGAAATTGGGAGGTACCCTTATATGGGGGCTACCAGAAAAGTGGACCTATGTTTATAATTTTAAGTGGGGATAGTTGGTACCCGATAAGAACCCGATGTACAAAATTTCAGCGAATTTGGTTGAAAACCGCGCTCAAGAACCCTAAAATACCGAAAATTGGGGGGGTACCCTTATATGGGGGCTACCCGAAAAAATTGACATATATTTATAATTTTTCCTATAGAGATTTGCTACCCAATTAGAACTTAAAGTACCGAATTTCAACGAATTCTGTCGAAAAATGCGATCAAACCCCCCAAAATACCGCAAAATTGGGGGTACCCTTATATGGAGGCTATCCCAAAATATGGACCTATATTTATAATTTTTGTTGGAGACATTTAGTACCCAATACGAACCCAATGTAGCAAATTTCAGCGAATTCGGTTGAAAAACACGCTCAAAAACCCCAAAATACCGAAAATTTGGGGGTACCCTTATATGGGAGCTATGCCTAAACGTGGACCGATATATATTCCATCTTCGAACTTGACCTGTCTGCAGACAAAAGACGACTCTGTGCAAAATTTTGGCGATCTATCTCAACTCGTTTAGACGTTAGAGTGATTACAACAGACGGACAGACGGTCGGACAGACGGACATGCTTAGATCGTCATAGAATTTTACGCTGATCAAGAATATATAAGTTAATGTTAGAAGTTAAAGTTTATTTCACACTGCTATGGTGTTTCTTTATTTTGTTACTAACATTTATGTTGCGGTGCTATGCACCTCTCTTGTTGGATTTACAATTATGATTGACTTCAACTTAAAACTAATATTATACTGCAGCCTGGTCGTGCTCGTTATTACGCTGAGTCATCACTTGCGGTGCGCTGGTATTAGTGCGCGTGTTTGTGGCGGATGACTGCCCTGGTGTCATATTCCTGTTGATTTGTCGGACTGCTTGCGCAGCATAATGATGGGAATGTTTACTAGTTGGTTTGCATATTTAGTTTGATGTTTATTAGGGTGAGCCGTTAACTCCTCCCTCTCGAATTATCAAGCGTCTCGATTGATGTGTTTAGAAATATGGCAGATTATAAAGACTGCCGCGTTGATTCAAGTTAATATTGTGGTTTGCTAGTTGTTTTGTTTTGATAACAGATTCTGTTGTGCCGGCTGCCAATTGGCTTTCTGACACAGTCATTTCTATTTGAGGTCTAGACATTCCTTCATGTGGGGTCATTTTTATAATTTTCATACTAGTTTTGCGCCTTTGCCTCATTTTTACTGCCATCAGGAGGATGACCAATGCTAATATGAGACTGATGTTAAAACATAAACTGGTCTTGAATTCAGTATTTAGACGCTCGATTCTTTTATTACTTTTCACGTGCAACGTTTTTAGTAGTTGTAGAGATAGTATTTCTTCGGTGTAGTTGTTTCTAGCTGAGTGTTTTAGTAGCGCAGGCAACGGTTTGGAGTAAGCAGCTTCTTCGACGGTGAAATTTTTGTTGCCTATCCTAATTGTAGAATTACTAAATCTTATTAAATAAGTTCCTGTTACATTTTTTTCGTTTCCATTTATGACAATATTTTCTTTTATGTTATTTATCAAAATTAATCCAGGTTCTATTTCCTCTAAATTATTAATGTGATCTGCATTTACTATTGAACAATTATGTGGGATATTAGTTACTAGTTTAGGAATACATGTATTGTTTGTTATATTGGCTACATTAGATTCTAGACATAATTCAATACCATTTATTTTTTGACAAGGACTTTTAATTCCAAATGTTGCTCTTTCACATTTTACAATTTTCTTATAATCAAGATTTAAAACAGTATTTTGATTTTTTACAGGTCTTATGGTTATGACATTACAAATTTCTTTTACAGTTTTGGGAATGCTTATAATGTAAATTATATTAGTACTATTGTTTACAATTTTTATTCGTGCGAAATTTAAAGCTTGTTCAATGTTTTGAAACGGGATTTCATCTTGATTAAACATTTCTTCTATTTTTCTAATTTCTATTTCCGATAAAATAAATGTGTTTACAATGTTGGATTTTGTTAAATGAATGGCCGAATTAATATTCGTTACTTCCTCCTTTAAAATTTCAACTTTGTACTTTGCCTGCAATATGAGGGTATTACGGAAGTCCTCACTAGTCTTTAAAATTTTTGAAATACTATTTGTCGCATTCGTTATCTCCTGCATTCTTTCTATTAGATCTCTGTTGATTATTAGCTGGTTATTGCTGTTGTCTGTTAACTCATTGATTTTGTTTTCCAAAAGCATAAGGTCATCATGGTCTGGACTACCTGCCAGCCATTTCCACGCCGTTCCAATCTCATCAAGAGATCTTTTAGATCTCTCTTCAGGCATTAGCCGATTTATAAGGTGAGATATGGTAGTGATGTCATTATGTAGGAAGGGGAGTAGTGGGTGGTTGTCTGGAATTCCTTTGGCCAAGTCGTCCTTGATCCTCTCTAGAGTGTCATGATATTCCTTGATGTTAATAACATGCAAAATTTTGAATGTCCCTGTTTGTATTTTTCCTATTCCACTCTCTATAAGAACCACTTCTGATTGAGAGTAGTCCAAT